>NW_018165332.1:443737-444030 GCF_001263595.1 Phalaenopsis equestris | reverse complement strand
CTCTCCCTCACCAACTAGTGAAAAGCCTCGAGTCGAGTTAAACTTATTATGTTGCTTAATGGTTCATCCTGTGAATACCCTTATTACTCAATGAACTCTGATGTCTCAATTATCCCTAAGAATAGCGTAATTATCATTTATCATTTAATTTGAAAATTATGTGGGTGAAGACCCTTAAAAGGGCAAGTTAGTATAATTTGAACACCTAGACAAATTTTAATCCTAATTGGGCTTAGTGGTGTTTCAAGGATGTTTGATATAATCATGTTTATTTCTCTAATCCTCATTTAGTC
>NW_018165332.1:442772-443409 GCF_001263595.1 Phalaenopsis equestris | reverse complement strand
TTTTCCCTCCTTAAATTAGGCCTAAATGTTAATTAAGGCAAGGTTTCCAAAATTACATATTTGCCCCTAAGGCTCTAACACCTCATAATTTATCAAGTTAAATTCAAATGACTTTGAAATTTTTATCCTACCTCATTCATGGGTCAATTAAGACATCAGAGGAGAAAATATGATTTTTGAAAATGCAATTTAATTTATATAATTATTTTTATGCAAAAATAAGATTTTTAACAGAAAATTATTAACTTGACCAAGGTAAATTGTAATCCCTTGAAATTTTTACTGGAGGTAGACCTAGACTAGAGATATCCTTGGGTCAATTTTCATAAATTTTTGAATTATCTGTGATTTATTAGAATTATTTTAATTTTTGGGCTATTTAATAAAAATAAAATATTTTAGGTGGTGAAAATTAAGTTTTATATTTTTGAAAAATCTCCCCAAGATTAGAGAACTTAGAGGAGCAAATTTTATATTTTTCTAATTTTTCCTTGATTTATTGGAAGTATTTTAGTGAAAACTCATTTTTAGCCTTTTAAAAAATCATTTTTAAGCTTTGAAAATAAATATCTTTATTTAGAAAATCAGGAAAAATATTCTAATTGTTCCTAAGTGATTAAGAAGCAATTTAGAACAT
>NW_018165332.1:441782-442371 GCF_001263595.1 Phalaenopsis equestris | reverse complement strand
TCACAGCAATTTAATGCAAATGTGCTTGGATTTGGCAAAGATATCTTAAGAATGTGCATTTTTGGAAGTAAGATCCCTTAATTTAGGGGACCTTTGTTCCATGGCTTGATTTAGGTGGTTTCATGGTATTTGGACTGGTCACTAGGTCCAACTAATGGCTGTGGTGGAGTTAATTTGGTGGCTTTAAGGTGGTTAGGTCACATTTAGTGCATGGGTCCAAGTGGGTGCAAATGACCAAAACTTGGCTTTGGGCTAGGTTAGCCATGTCAATTGGCTCTATTAATTGTTTGATTTGGTGTATATGATCACAAGGAACAACTTTGGTGAAGAATGGAATTGGTTTTGAGCAAAATTGAAAGGTCAATTTAAAGAAATTTTGAATTTTAATCAATTTGGTCATGTTGGGCTAGGCTTGGGCCTAGCTTGGGTTAGCCTTGGGCTAGGTCCAAATTGATTATTATAAATGGTCAATAGGGTCCTCATGAAGAGTTTTGAATTTGAATTGGATGCCAATTTGGAGGGTAAGACAATCAATTGGGTGAAATTTGGGGACTTAGCCAATTTAGAGCTAAATTTAAGAATTTTGGAT
>NW_018165332.1:441205-441528 GCF_001263595.1 Phalaenopsis equestris | reverse complement strand
GAGTTTAGGATTGAAATTGTGGTCAATTAAGATCAAATTGGTGGATATTTGAGATGGATTTGGGGAATTTTGGGTCTTTAAAAGGCAATTTGCAGATTTTGGTTAAAGATGGTCAAATTAGCCAAATTGGGCCATGTAGTAGTTGAAAGAAATGATATTAAGAATATTTGGAATTTATTGGGATTTTTTGGGAATTTTTGGAATTTTTGGGATTTTGAGCCCAAGAGGGGTATTTTGGTAATTAGGGGGCGTTTTAGGGGTAAAAGGCCAAGATAGGTATTTTGGTAGATTTGAGGCACCAATCATCACCAATAAGCCATGGA
>NW_018165332.1:406371-441031 GCF_001263595.1 Phalaenopsis equestris | reverse complement strand
AGGTCAACCCTAAGGTCCAGCAATCCTAAGGGTGACTCATCCTGAGTTTCCCCCACAGTGACCCCACCTACTAAGTGTTTAGAGGTTGAGACCAACATGTGAAACTTCAAGCTGAGTAGAGAACAGTTTGGAATTTCTAGTGGTGCGGGTTCCAAGTCTAGTTTTCTAGGAATAGTCAAAAGGAAAAGTCCTATGGCTAGACTCTAGGCTATTAAAGAGGAGGAACTAAACCTCAACCAAAATTGAGGTCAACAATAGTATTAGATATGGAAGAAGATAAAAAGATTCATATTATTTTAAGGAGACCATTTCTTGCAATAGGGTGAGCTGTGATAGATGTGTAAAAAGGAGAATTAATAATGAGCGTTAATGATCAAGAAGTAAAATTTAATATTGCAAAAGCTATGACCTATCCTGCAATATAAACAGACAATGGTAATGAATGCTTTAGGATGGAAGTAACTGATTATCTTAGTAATGAGCAAATTAAGGAAGAGTTTGAAGATAAATTAAAGCAAGGAGAATTTTTTGAAAACAAGAATGAAATGTAGAGGAAGATTTATGTTATATTCATGACAAATTTGAAATGTTAGATTTGATGAAAAACAATAATAAAAATCTTATTCCTTCAAATATTAAACCACCTGAACTTGAACTGCAGATATTACCTACCCATTTAAAGTATCTATTTTTAGGAGAGTCATCTACATTATCTGTTATTGTATCTTTTGAATTAACAAAAATTCAAGAACAAAAATTAATAGAAATGTTGAAAAAATATAAAAAGGCTTTTAGATGGACTTTAGCAGATATTAAAGGAATTAGTCCTTCTATTTGTATACACAGAATTCAATCAGATGAACAATACAAACCTAAAGCTGATCCTTAGAGGAGATTAAACCCAATAATGAAAGAATTTTTTAAAAAAGAAATTTTAAAATGGTTAGACACTGGAATTATATATCCTAATTCTGAATGTGCTTGGGTAAGTCCAATTCACTGTGTTCTGAAAAAAGCAGGAGTGACTATTGAAGAAAATGAGAAAAATGAATTAATTTCAATAAGAAAAGTTACTGGTTGATGAATTTGTATTAACTATAGAAAATTAAATATGACCACCAGAAAAGATCACTTTTCTTTACCCTTTCTAGACCAAATGTGGGATAGATTGGCTAAAAATAAATATTATTGCTTTGTAGATGGATATACTAGGTACCACCAAATTCCAATTACTCTAGAGGATCAAGAGAAAACAACATTTACAAGCCCATATGGAATTTTTTCTCTTTGTAGAATGTCTTTTGGACTATGCAATGCACCTGCAACATTTCAAAGATGTATAATGTCAATTTTTAGCAATTTTATTGAACATGGAATGAAAGTGTTTAAGGATGATTTTTCTGTATTTGGAACTCCATTTGAATTATGTTTAAATAATTTAGAAAAAGTCCTGGAAGCATGTGAAAGAATCAACCTAGTACTAAATTAAGAGAACTGTCAATTTATGGTTTCAAGAGGTATTGTACTTGAGCATAAAATTTCTAAAAAAGGCATGGAAGTAGATCCTGCAAAAAATTTAAGTTATTAAAAAAATACCACCTCTTACTAATATTAGAGGGATAAGAAGCTTTTTAAGACATGCTAGTTTTTACAGGAGCTAAATAAAAAACTTTTCAAAAATAACTAAGCCATTATTCCAACTTTTAGAACAACTTTTAGAAAAAGATAATAGAAAAAGATAAGAAATTTGATTTTAACAAGGAATGCATAAAAGCATTTGAATTATTAAAATAAAAATTAATCATTGCACCTATAATAGTTCCACCTGATTTGGAAAAAGTATTTGAAATAATGTGTGGTGCTAGTGATTATGCTATTGGGGTTGTTTTAGGACAAAGGCACGACAAAGTTTCTAAAGTAATATATTGTGCTAGTAAAACTCTATATGATGCTCAACTTAACTACACTACTACTGAAAGAGAGTTATTAGCTATTGCTTTTGCCTTTAATAAATTTAGATCTTACTTAATTGGAACTAAATGTATAGTGCATACAGATCATTCTGTTATTAAGAACTTAATGCAAAAGGAGGATAAACCAAGATTAATTAGATGGATACTTCTTTTACAAGAGTTTGATTTTACCGTAGTTGATAAAAAAGGAAATAATAATTAAATTGCTGATCATTTGTCTAGACTTGAAAGAGAAATATTAACTAATTTTGCAAATAAAATTTTAGAAAATTTCCCTGATGAACAATTATATTGTATTGATGAAATGAATGTGCCTTGATATGCTGATATAATAAACTTTATTATAAGTGATATCTTACCACCTGATATTAAAAATTCACAAATAAAGAAATTCATTTTCGATTCAAAATTATATTTTTTTGATGACCCATATTTATAAAAACAATGTCAAGATCTAATTATTAGAAGATGTGTGTCTTATGAGGAAACTCAGTAGATAATTGAAAGATGTCAGGATTCTGAATTTGGAGGATATTTTGGAACAAATAGAACTGCTTATAAAATTTTGCAAGCTAGATTTTATTGGCCTACTGTTTTTAGAGAAGTTATTGAATATATTAAAACATACAATTGATGTCAACGAATAGGAAATATTTCTAGGAGCAATGAAATGCCTCTCAAATGTGATGCTCGGAGTATTTCTAAATTTTTAATTAAAAATATTTTTACAAGATATGGAATGTCGAGAGTAATTATTACTAATGGAGGATCTCATTTTAGGAATAAAAGAATCAAAAAATTAGGTAATAAATATGATATTATGCATAGATTCTTTAATCTTATCATCCTCAAACTAGCGGTCTAGCAGAGATATCAAATCGTGAAATAAAACAAATTTTAGAAAAAGTTGTAAATCCTTATAAATTGGATTGGTCTGCTAGATTAGATACTACATTATCGGCATACAAAACTGCTTATAAGATTTCTATAGGAATGTCCCCATATAGACATATTTTTTTGTAAAAAATGTCACTTACCAGTAGAATTGGAGCATAAAACATTTTGTGCTATTAAGAAAATTAATTTTAATCTAAAAGATGCTGGTGAGAAAAGATTATTGCAACTCAATGAACTTGAAGAGATTATAAATGAAGCATAAGATAATGCAAAAATCTATAAAGAGAAAATGAAAATATGGCATGATAAAAAAATTATTAAAAAGATATTTAAAACCTAGATAAGAAATTTTATTATATAATACAAGATTAAGATTATTTCTAACAAAACTGAAATTTAGATGGTTAGGACCATTTATAGTAATTAAAGTCTATCATTATGGAACTGTTGTTATTAATTATGGAACTGTTGTTATTAAGAACTGTTGTTATTAAATATCCTAACATTGGAAAGATATTTAAAGTTAATGAGAATTGAATAAAACATTATTATGAATGGCACATACCACAACTTAAAGAAGTTTTAATGTTAAGTCAACCCAACTAATCAAATGGCACGTCGGGCTGATGACGTTAAACCAAGAGCTTTGTGGGAGGTAACCCATATATATATTTTTATATATATATATATATATGCATTTCTTTTTTATTTGATAAATTTTTTATATGTTAGGACATAGTAATCCTACACAATTTTATATATCATTAATTATAACAAATACTGGTATTGGAAGAAAATTTGGAATCAAATTACAAAAAAAAAATGAAAATTCACGATTTTGACCACTGGCACCGACAGCTCCAGCATGGGCACCGCGGCACCCGCTAAACTGACCATGGTGCCGACAGTTCCATTAGGAGCGCCTATGGCACCGATAGCAATTTAAAGGTTCAGGACAAATTTTGGCGGATTTCACTCCGTAATAACCATTGAGAGGTGTTTTTAAAGTCCTAAAAACTGCCTTGGACGACTAGAAACTCCTTATTTTCGAATTCTATGGCTTCTAATTCAAAAAATACTTCCAGGTATGGAGTTTTTAATAGAAGAAAATTTATCAATGTTGACACGCAGAGATTACATGACAAAGTTATTAAGAATAAGAGATTGATCAAGGAGAGAGGCTTTGTCAATCATGGATTGATTAATCCAAGTTTTCTGATTGATAAAATCATTGTACAAAGACGATGGGAAGTTCTATGCTACACTACCGCTGCAGTTGTTGTACCAGTGGTGAAGGAATTATATGACAACTTACATGGAATTACCCAAGGAGTATTCTTCATACGAGGTAAGGCTAAATCATTTACTTCGGAGCGAATTAATGAGTTGTATATGATAGAAAATGTTCTAATCTATCATTATACAAATTTTATCCCAATGAGAGATTTGATGCAAGATGTCTATAATTTTCTGACGGATGAAAGTGATATTTGGGAAATCTGAGATGAGGGATATGTTAGTTTCCTTGCTTCATCACTTAATCCAATATAGAAGCAGTGGCATTTCTTCATTTCTACAAAATTACTCCCTACTATAAGGATTAGTAGAGTCACCAAAAAAAGTGCTATTTTAAATTATTGCATTCAAATGGAAAAACTTGTTGATGTAGGATCTATCATTTTTAAAAATGTTATTGGTATTATTATGAATGGGCCAATTTATGGACTTGGGCACCCTTCCACAATTTTCCTATGTTGCAATCAATCTCAAGTTCCATATTAAAGTTGTGAAAGAGTTTTATTACCTTGGGAGACCATGATTCCTATTGATTATAATTATGTTGGGAATGGAAATAAAGCATTAGATACTATCTTGGATCATTCATCACATGCTTCAACACCATTGATGCCACCAATAATAGAAAGTTCACTTGCTTTGGAAAATAAATTGAAGAAAATTAAAAGAGAACTTCAGAGTATTACGAATGCAATAGGAGATCTTAATTACCTTTTCAATCACTTATATTGGAGAATGAAAGAGAATTTTGATCACACTTGAACAATTAAAGTAGGATTGGTTTGAATGTTCAAGGAAAATAGATGGGTGGAAGAAAATTCGACTGATCAATTCCCGTACCGACCCTTCTATAATCTATATGTTCATTACCCAGTCAATGGGAGATATTAGAGGAGGAGAAAGCACTGAAGAAGGGCAGAATAATTGAAGAATTTGGACTCTCTATTAGTTTAAAATATTTATGTATTTAACGTCATTGTGTGGATTTGATTTAGTTTGCTTTGCTTTAGAATTATGAACTTTGATTATGTATATAATTTTGTGTCAGCGTTTAGTGTTGTGGCTTGATTTCAATGCAGATTTATAATTTAGTTTGCTATTTGAGTGTAAAAGTGTGATTAAAAAAATGTACTTATAAAAAGTGTATTTTCATATATAAAAGTTAGTTTGTTGTTGTTTGTGAAAATGATTGTTCGTGAAAATGTTTGTTTGAAAAATATTGAAAAAGAAAATGTTTGTTTGAAAAATATTGTTAGATAAAAATTTGTGTTTAAAAATACTAAAAAGACTTTGGAGTAAATTGAAAGAAAATTGAAATTTGCGAAAATCTGAAATTGGAATTTTTAGCCTTCAACACTGACAGCGCCCTCGACTCCAGAACAGCCTAAACCCCTTAAAATTTGTAATTTGTACAGTAAAATGCCATTTTTACCCTTTGAGTCACCATCAACCTCTACTTTTTGCACTTATGGCTTACATTTGCTTGGATTTGAGGCAATTTTAAGGCAAAGGAACTTTGGATTTCATCTTCTATAGGTAAGAGCTACACTTTAAACTAAAAATTTTTAGATTTTCACCAAGGATTTATCTCACATTATCGAGATCTAAAAATTTTGTAATTTTTTAAGAGATTTTGAGAAAATACATTGATAAAGAACTGTTACTTAGTAGATTTAAGTTTAAAGAGTTTGACATACTGATTTTTGAAATTTTGGGAATTTATTCTAATTTTTATCAAATTTTCTTAGATTTACCATAGCCCCAAGAATGAACAAAGGAAAAAGAAAAGTAAATTATGATGAACAAAAATTTGTGAGCTTCAGGGCTAGTGCTCGATTTAATAGTCTACATGGAAATTAAAAAGTAATTCCATATCATGGATTTAAAAATTCGGGAGGAGAAGTTTAGCGATTAATCAATGCTTGGCCGCGGAAAAATTTCTGTTATTTTACTGTCGAGGCTATTATTTGTGTAGTGATGCTATTGGTGTAGTAATGGAGTTCTATGCCAATTTTAAAGAGACTTCTGAAGACTTTATTTTTGTTCAGAGGAAAATGGTGGAGTTTAAATGGTAGAGTTTACTCCAAGTAAGATTAATGAATTTTATTAGTTAGAAGATGTGTATAGTTGCCAGTATAGATCATTTCTGATACAAATGAGGCCTTCAATAAGGTTATTTATTTTCTTACTAATGGAAGAGGAACCTGGAAAGTGAAAAATGGAGTTAAGGTACAGATTCATCTTTCTATGCTTAATGTGATATCTAAGGTCTGGCACTATTATATTTTTGGAAGAATGATACCTACAAATCATCATAAGAAGGTGACAAAGGATAAAGCCATCTTGAACTATTGTATCCAGCAGGTGATGAGGATAAATGTAAGCTCTATTATTTATATGAACACTAGATCTATTGCTTTTGGAGAGACCACTAGTGCATTAGCACAGCCTGCCCTGATCTTCACACTCTGTGAACAGGCAGGAGTTGATTTTAGACTTGAGGAAGAGAGGATTGAGCCTCTAAAACCTATTAGGCCTGCCAATATAAAAATATATGAATCTCATGTTAGATGGAGGTCTGGAAGTAAGACCAGAGATATTCCTTCTACTTCGAGGACCCCTACTTCTAGTGACCCTGCTCTTCGAGAACTATTGGACCAGATGATGATCCAACAGGGAGATATCTTGAATGGATCATAGAATGGAAAACATGGAGATTAGAAATGCTCGCACTGATGATTTGACTAGACGAAATTTGGAATATGATGCTGCTTATGATGATGTAATGGGCAGATATATGAAGGGTGGTCACTCAGTTCAGTTTTCTACTCACCCTGTCTTTACTCCAAATTAGCAGCAGAATTTGAATGTGGAGGAAGAAGAAGACGATGATTGGTGATTTGAAGTTTGATTTTTCTTTTAGTTTATGTTTGATTGTACTTTTTTTATTTTAGTATTTATTTTTGTTATATTTTTTAGACTATTTGTTGTTAGATTGTGAGACTCTATGTTGTTGTGTTATGAACTATAAAATTGTAAAACTGTTTGTTATATGAAATTCAGTTTAGTTCTGTTGTTAATTTTAGTATTTTGTTAAATGTATTGTAATTAACTCTTTCTCTGTATATTTCATATGTGTTATGTGTAATTTAATGTTTTAAGTCTTGTAGCTTTTCATATTAGCACTTGCAATATTTCAGAGTTAAGTTTCGAAAATCAGAGCCTTTAACAGGTAAGTTTTTTCTTTATGTATTTAATGTTTTCTTTCACCCTTTATTTTTAGTTCTTCATGCTAAATCTTTTAAAAATTTAAGTTTGGGGGGGAGAAAAACTCTTTTTTAAAGAATGAAACTTAATTTTATTTGTCCTCACTTAGCTATATTTTCAAAATTTTTAAATTTAACATGACATTTGGTATTTAACAATTTTTAAATTTAACATGACATTTGGTATTAGAGGTTAACTTTGGATAACTATATTTATGTTTCTAAATATATGGTAAGCTTAAGTAAAAGTTTTTAATAATTAAGGTTTATTCTAGATATTAGGGTATTTGATATGAGAGAATAAGACTATGTTTTTCCATCTTTAGTAAAGGAATTTGTATTTTTGAAGTATTAAGTTTTGAAGTATTAAAAATCTTATTAAAAATCTTAGAGATTCGTGTAAAAAGAAAAGAATTAAACTTTATGAAATCTTTAAACTAATATAAATTTGTTAAGTGAAGGAATGTGAAAAGTATTTAACTTTAAGAGGAGAATAGTGAAGTTCAAAAACATTAAAGGCTATCTAGATACAGTAATCCTCACATAGAAAAGAAAAGAAAATGGATTGAAAATGGTCCTGAAAAGAAAAAGAAAATAAAAGAAAAAGGGTGTGAGGAGAATTTGAGGAAATGCTTATTTAAAAATTGGCTTCGTTTGAATCAACTTAAGGAAGAAGACTTGACTAGATTTTCTTAACTTTTATTTCTGCATTAGTTTATTTACTAGTAAAGTTCTATGAAGTTCTTTTTCATATGAATATTTTAAGTGACTTTAATATGACAATTTACAGTTTTTCTTGAAAAGAAAAGAATAGAGAATCAATAGAGAATCAGAAATCTTGGACTTGATTGATAAATATTCTTATACCTTTAATATTAACTGGAGTTGTTTTAAATTTTTCTTAAGTTATGTTATTATGTTTACAAGACTAAAATATGGAAATCTAGAAGTTAAATTCTTTACCATAAGTCATATTTTCATGTAATAGAGGAGTTACTTGAGGACAAGTAATATTTAAGTTTGGGGGATTTTGATACACCCAAAATATATGTATTTTTAAACCCGTATTTTATACTCATTTTTTGAGATATTACACTTTAATGGAAGGTATTTTTATGTTTTCTTGTGAGTTGTTGATTTTTAGGACTTGAAGCAAAAAGGAAGCAAAAAGGATGGAATTTGGAGTCAAAATGGCATTTTCGAAGAAATACTCAGCGTTGACAGAGCCAGAAGCAGCGCCGATGGTGCAAACTTACAAAACAAATGATAGATTTTCCTCAGCACCAACGACACTAGAAGCAGTGCCTATGATGCCTTTTGACAGCGAGGGTGGATTTAATTAAATTGTCTCTGGCGCCGACGACGCCAAGCTCAGTTTAGACTCCGTTTCTAGAAGATTTGATGAATCTGGATGCTTTTTAAAGAGTTTTTGGATGCAGCTATTAGAGAACCAAACTAGCCTCTATTTGGGGCTGAAATTGATCAGAAAAGGCGCTCCTTCTCATTCCTACTTGCTCATTTTTCCACACCTCACCTTCATACACTTTTTCCATCTTCATTCCAACACCATTCAGGAGTCTATTAGTAATTTTTCTTTAAGAGTATAGAGTTAAGTGGTGAGATTAAGTGTGAGTTCTTTGCTATAAGTGTTGGAGAAGGATAAAAGTGAGAGATTTCTTCTTCCTACATTTCCTAGAAGAGGCTACAAGGGGTTTGATTTGAGAAAGAGTTTCAGATAAGTGTTGTTTGTTTGTTAGTGTTGTATAAACTTTCTTTTATATATGAAACTTGTGTTTTGTTGTATCTTACTCATGTATTCTGACTAGTTTTCTTTATCTTTCTCCCTACTCTGAGATATGATAAAATGAAGAGATAATATGGGTGTGCCAATATTAAAATATAAAATAAATTGTGATGATTTTTCAACTTCAAACTTAATTTACTTTTTGATCTGACCAATTGAATTGTTAAAATGTGTTGTAAAACATATGATCCAGGAAATTTACTATGAGTTCTACAATAGAGTGTGGATCACATTTGGTTACATGAAGGAGTATTTTGTTCATGGAATTAAGTGTAAATAAATAGGAAAATATACATTGTTGAGTGTAGAATTGGAGATTTTAGGGTGACAGACTAAGATCCCCAATTTGGTCTTAGTGTTGAAAAACTAAAGCTGGAGTTAGCCTTCAGGTGAAGGGAAGTGGGAGCTCTGGAGTGGAAGCCAGTATCGTCCTAGACTAGCCACGGATTTAGGGACTAAATATAATATTAGCCAATTATTTTCTATAACACTGTATAAGGGTAGAGAATTAAAACTGCTCATATTTGGCACAATACATATTAAAACCATTTATCTCATCTCATTTTACCAAAATCTCATTGTAGTGGGAAAGATGCTTTTTCACATAAGAAATCTTAATCACATAAAGATAGTTTAATAGTTTAGTAGTTACTGTTTAAACTTTGCATTTCAATTTTGCTAGTAGTTCAATAATTTAGTTTTGTTAGCATCTTACACATTCAAAATTAGTGACAGTAATTTTGTTTGATTTTTATGAATTTCCTAGTTAATTTATCATTTCAAATTTAAACCTTCCTCATGGATCGATATTCGAGGCTTAAATAAGAAGTCCTTTATTACTTGATAATGATAGATATACTTGCGTAGAATTCCAACATTAATTGCTTAAATTTCTTAATCATAAATATTGCATCAAGATTTTGGCATTGTTATATAGATGAGTTAAACTTATATAAATTTTACACAACTATATTTTACCGAGATCAAAGAGCAAAGAGGTGAAACGTGGATTGGCCCTCGAAACCGCATCTAAAACAATCGTACAAAAGGACCCAAAAATACAACCCATCGATCCATAAATCAACCTAAAAGGTATCATTTCCTCTAATTTAGCAAACGGATTAACCCAAAAGGTGTCCTTTTAGTACACCAAAAGTATATGCACTTTTAGACCCATATTTTATACTCATTTTGGTGATATTGCACTTTAATGAAAGGTATTTTATGTTTTCTTGCAAGTTGTTGAATTTTAAGACTTAAAGTAAAAAGAAAGAAAAAAGGAAGCAAAAAGGATGAAATTTGGAGCAAAAATAAAGAAGTTTAAATTTGTTCAGCGCCGACGATGTCGTTTGACAGAGAGAACGAATTAAATTGCGGGACACTGGCATCGATGGCGCCAGAATGGGCGCTGACAACACCAAGGTTGGTTCAGCCCTGATTTCTAAAAGATTCAATGAATTTGGATGCATTTTGAAGAGTTTTTGGAGGCACCTATTCGAGAACTGACTCTAGGCTTTATTTAAAGACAAAATTGATCAAAAAAGAGACTATTCGTGCAATTTCATCCCTTCTATTGAACCTTCTACACATCACACATTCTTCCATTTTTCATGCCACGACCATTTAGAGTCCATTGTTCTTATAATTTAGAGTTTTATGGTGAGATTAAGAGTGAACTCTTCTTTAAGAGTGTTGGAGAAGGTGAAAAGTGAGAGATTTCTTCTTTCTTCATTTTTTAGAAGAGGAAAGAAGGGATTTGCTTTGAGAAAGAGCTTCAAATAAGTGTTGTTTGTTTATTAGTATTGTATGAACTTTCTTTTATATATGAAACTTGTGTTTTGTAATATCTTTCTCATGAAGTCTGAGTAGTTTACTTTATCTTTCTCCCTACTCAGAGATATGGTGAAATGAAGAGATAATATGGATGTGCTGATATTAAAATATAACATAAATTGTGATGATTTTTCAACTCTGAACTTAATTTACTTTTTGATTTGACCAATTGAATTGTTAAAATATATTGTGAAACATATGATCCGAGAAATGGAGTATGAGTTCTACAACAGATTAAGGATCACATTTGATTCCATGAAGGAGAACTTCGTTTATGGAATTATGTGCAAATAAATAGGGAAATATACTTTATTGGTTGTAGAATTAGAGAAACTTTAGGGTGACAGACTAAAATCCCCAATTTGATCTTAATGTTTAAAAAATAAAGTGAGAGTTAGCTTTCAGGGAAAGGAAAGTGGGAACTCTGGAGTGGGAGCGGGGAAGTGGGAGCTCTAGAGTGGGAGCTAGTATCCTCCTAGCCTAACCAGAGATTTAGGGACTAAACCTGAGATTTGCCAATGATTTTCTATAACACTCCATCAGGGTAGAGAATTAAAACTGCTCCTATTTGGCACATTACATAGTTGAACCATTTATTTCATCTCATTTTACTAAAACCTTATTTTAGTGGGGAAGATGCTTTTTCATATAAGAAATCTTCATCACATAAGCATAGTTTAATAGTTTAGTAGTTACTGTTTAAACTTTATATTTTAGTTTTGTTATTAGTTAAATAATTTAGTACTAATAATATCTCAACATTCAAAATTAGTGACAGTAATTTCGTACTGACTTTTTATGAAGTTCCTAGTAAATTTGTTATTTCAAATTTAAACCTTCCCCGTGGGATCGATATTTGGGGCTTAAACAGAAAGTCATTTATTACTTGATAATGATACGTATGCTTGCGTAGAATCCCAACATTAATTGCTTAAATTTTTTATTCATAAAATATTGCATCAAGCTTTTGGCACCGTTGCAGAGCGGAGTCAACTATACAATTTTTACACAACTATATTTTCGTGGGATCAAGTTTTTAGTGTCGTTGTGAGGGAAGGTAACGAAAAATTAAGTAGATTTGGTAAATTAGGAAATTTAGAGATAAATATAAACAAAAAATTAAAAAATTAAAAAATCCAAAAAGAAAATATATTTTTATTCAAGAGTTTTTTTTAAGAAAATTTTTTTTCTTATTATATTTTTTAAGAAAATTTTTTTTCTTAAAGTTTTAGTACCTTACGATTCAGAATTAGAGTGTACTATTAGAAAAATTCAAAAATAACAAAAAAAATTAAAAATCTAAATGAAATGGCAAATAATTTAAATAATCAAATAAACAAAAATCTATAAAGACCATTGAAAGATTATGCTAATCCAACAACAGATGAACTTCACTTGACTATTCAAAATCCTGATGTTGCTACTAATTCATTTGAGCTTAAACCTGTTATTGTCTAAATGGTACAAAATATTCAGTTTGGAGGAACATCTACTGAAGATCCAAACTTACATCTTGCTAGTTTTCTCAAAATTTGTGATACTTTTAAAAATGACGGAGTGTCTAATGATGCAGTTAGGCTTAGACTTTTTCCTTTTTCATTGAGGGATAAAGCCAAGGCTGGATTAAATTCATTAGCACCTAGATCTATTAGAACCTAGGGAGAACTATCACAAAAATTCTTAGCTAAATATTTTCCACCCTCAAAAACTGCTAAGCTTACAAATGATATTACATTTTTTTTGTCAGTTTGAAGGGGAATCGATATATGAAGCTTAGGAAAGATTTAAAGATTTTCTTAGAAAATGTCCACACCATGCTCTACTAGATTGATTAATAATTTAAATATTTTATTATGGATTAGTAGGATCACTTAGATCTATTATAGATGTTGTTTCGGGTGAATCTAATGTCAAAACCTTCTGATGAAGCATATTCTTTAATTAAAGAGATGACAATTAATAATTTTCAACTTCCCTTTGAAAGGGTAAATCTTAAGAGACTAGCTAGTATTCATGATTTTGATGTAATGTCTATTTTAGCATCTCAAATTGCTGTTATTTCAAAAAAGACTGATCAAATATGAGTGAACTATTCTCAAATACCCTCAGTATTAGAGGAAGAAGGCTACTAATAATTTTCAATGGCCCTCTGAAAGGGTAAATCCTAAGATAGTAGCTAGTATTCATGATTCTGATATACATTTTAGCATCTCAAATTGTTGCTATTTAAAAAAAAATTGATCAAATAAAAGTGAACTATTCTCAATACCCCCAGTATTAGAGGAAAATTCAGTAGGACATATCATTGATACTCAATCATCTTATGAAACTTTAAATACTATAAATAATCAAAATAAAAATCACCATTCTAACTTTTATAGTCCTGTATGGAAAAATCACCCAAATTTTAGTTGGAATAATTATAACAATTTGGTGAATCCCTCTTGAAATTTGAACAACAGAGGATATCCTAGTTATTGACCTTATTATCCTCCTAAATTTAACTATAATCCTAACCCAAAAGTTAAGGAAAAGAAGTTGATGATGGAAGAAGTAATATTAAACATAGGAAATCAAAGACAGAATTAAGGGGCTGCTATTATAAATATTGAAAATTAACTAGGACATATTGTTACTATACATAGTAACAGACCTTCTGGAATTCTTCCGAGTACTGTGGAAGTTAATCCAAAAGATCAAAATAAAGAGAAAATTAAAATTATTCAATTACAAAGTGGAAAAGAAGTTGAAATAAGGATCCGAAGAAAACTGAAGTTGATGAAGAGAATGAAGAAATGGAACGAGAACAAAATGAAATTGAACAAATACAAGGTCCTTTAGAAAAACCATTACCTTTGTTTCCTCAAAGACTGAAGCAGAAGAATAAATATAAAAAATTTAAAAAATTTTTAGAAATCATTAAGAAGTTAACAATAAACATTCCTTTTGTTTAAGCTTTAGAATTAATCTTAAGTTATGTGAAATTTATGAAGAATATACTAAACAAGAAAAGGAAGTTTACATATCATGAGACCGTTGCACTCAGTGAAGAGTGTAGTGCTATTATTCAGAAAAATCTTCTTGAAAAATTAAAAGATCCTAGTAATTTTACTATACCTCGTGCTGTTGGTGAAAATTTTTTTGGAAAAGCTTTCTATGATTTAAGAGTGAGTATCAATCTTATGCCTTTATCAATCTTTAAATGTTTAGATTTGGGAGAGATTTCCCCTACTACTGTAACTCTTCAATTAGTTGATCGATCAATATCTTATATAAAAGGAGTTATAGATGATGTATTAGTAAAAGTGGATAAATTTATTTTCTTTGTAGACTTTATAGTATTGGATATGGAGGAAGATAAAGACATTCCTATTATTTTGGGGAGACCTTTTCTTACAACAGAGAGAGTTGTGATAGATGTGCAAAAAGGAGAATTAATAATGAGAGTTAATGATCAAGAAGTAACATTTAATATTACAAAAGCTATGAAATATCAAACAATAAAAAAAGATAATGAATGTTTTAGGATGGAAGTAACTGATTATCTAAGTAATAAGAAATTCAATCCTGAGTTTGAAGACAAATTAAAGCAAGGAGAATTTTTTTAGAACAAGGACAAAATAAAAGAAGAAGATTTGGATTATATTCAGGGCAAATTTAAGACTTTAGATTTGTTGGAAAATGATAATAAAAATCTTATTCCTTCAAGTATTAAACCACCTAAACTTGAACTGAAAATATTACCTGCCCATTTAAAATATGTGTTTTTAGGAGAGTCATCTACATTGTCCGTTATTGTGTCTTCTAAACTAACAGAAATTCAAGAACAAAAATTAATAAAGATGTTAAACAAATATAAAAAGGCTTTTGGATGGACTTTAGCAGATATTAAAGGAATTAGTCCTTTGATTTGTATGCACAGAATTCTATTAGATGAACAATATGAACCTAATGCTAATCCTCAGAGAAGATTAAAACCAATAATGAAAGAAGTTGTTAAAAAAGAAATTTTAAAATTTCTAGATGCTGGAATTATATATCACATTTCAGACAGTGCTTGAGTAAGTCCAATTCACTGTGTTTCGAAAAAAAGGAGAGTGACCATTGAATAAAAGGAGAAAAATGAACTAATACCAATAAGACAAGTCACTGGTAGGAGAATTTGTATTGACTATAGAAAATTAAACATGGACACCAGAAAAGTTCACTTTCTTTTACCTTTTCTATACCAAATGTTGGATAGAATAGCTGGGAACAAATATTATTTCTTTTAAGATGCATATACTGGTTATCACCAAGTTTCAATTTCTCTAGATGATCAAGAAAAGATAATATTTACTAGCCCATATGGAACATTTGCTTTTCATAGAATGCCTTTTGGACTATGCAATGTACCTGCAACATTTTAAAGATGTATGATGTCAATCTCTAGCAATTTCATTGAACATGGAATGGAAGTATTTATGGATGATTTTTTGGTATTTGGAACTTCATTTGATATTTGGAACTTCATTTGAATTCTTGGAACTTCATTTGAATTCTGTTTAAATAATTTAGAAAAAATTTTGGAAGTATGCAAAAAATCAACTTAGTACAAAATTAGGAAAAATGTCAATTTATGGTTGCATGAGGAATTGTACTTGGCATAAAATTTCTGAAAATGGCATGGAAGTAGATCCTGCAAAAATTCAATTTATTGAAAAGTTACCACCTCCGACTAATGTCAAAGGGGTAAGAAGCCTTTTAGCACATGTTGGTTTCTACAGGCGTTACATAAAAAATATTTCTAAAATAGTTAAGCCATTATGCCAACTTTTAGAAAAGGACACAAAATTTGATTTTAATGAGGAATGCATAAAAGCATTTGAATTATTAAAAAAAATTAATCATTGCACCTATAATAGTTCCACCTGATTGGGAGAAACCATTTAAAATAATGTACGATGCTAGTGATTATGCTATTGGGGATGTGTTAGGACAAAGACACAACAAATCTGTTAAAGTAATATATTATGCTAGTAAAACTCTAAATGATGCTCAAATTAACTACACTACTACTGAAAGAGAGTTACTTGTTGTTGTTTATGCCTTAGATAAATTTAGAACTTACTTAATTGGAACTAAATGTAAAGTTCGTACAGATCATTCTGCTATTAAATACCTGATGCAAAAGATGGATGCTAAACCAAGACTAATTAGATGGATACTTTTATTGGAAGAGTTGATTTTACCGTAGTTGATAGAAAGAGAAATGATAATCAAATAGCTGATTATTTGTCTAGAATAGAAATAAAAATATTAACTAATTTTGAAAATAAATTTTAAAGTATTTCCCTAATGAACAATTATATAATATCGAAGAAATGAATGTACCGTGGTATGCCGATATAGTAAATTATATTGTAAGTGATATTTTATCACCTAATATCAAAAATCCACAATTAAAGAAATTTATACATGATTCAAAATTCTATTTTTGGGATGACCCATATCTATATAAATAATGTAACGATCTAATTATTAGAAGGTGTGCGCCTTATGAGGAAATCCCCAGATATATGAAAGATGCCATGATTCTGAATTTGGAAGACATCTGAATTTGGAATGAATTTGGAAGACATTTTGGAATGAATAGAACTGCATAAAAGATTTTGCAAGCTGGATTTTATTGGCCTACTCTATTTAGAGAGGTTAATGAATATATTGAAACATGCAATCGATGTCAACGAGTAGGAAATATTTCTAGAAGAAATGAAATGCCTCTAAATCACACATAAGAAGTTGAAATTTTTGATGTGTGGGGATTAGATTTTATGGGACCATTTATGTCTTCATTTGGAAATTTATATATATTGCTTGCTGTTGATTATATGCCCAAATGGATTGAAGCTATCGTTGTACCTAGATGTGATGCTTAGAGTGTTTCTAAAATTTTAATTAAAATTATTTTTACAAGATATGGAATGCTGAGAGTAATTATTACAGATGGAGGATCTCATTTTAGAAATAAAAGAATCAAAAAATTGATTAAGAAATATGATATTATGCATAGATTCTCTACTGCTTATCATCCTCAAACTAGTATTCTAGCAGAGATATCAAATCATGAAATTAAACGAATTTTAGAAAAAGCTATAAATCTATATAAATTAGATTGGTCTACTAGATTAGATACTACATTTTGGGCATACAGAACTGCTTATAAGACTCTCATAAGAATGTCCCCATATAGACTTATTTTTGGAAAAATATGCCACTTATTAGTAGAATTGGAGCATAAAGCGTTTTGGGCTATTAAGGAATTTAATTTTAATTTAAAGGATGCTGGTGAGAAAAGATTATTGTAACTCAATGAACTTGAGGAGATTAGAAATGAAGCATATGATAATACAAAAATCTATAAAGATAAAATGAAAATATGGCATGATCAGAAGATTCTTCAAAAGAAGTTTGAACATGGAAAAGAAGTTTTATTATATAATATAAGATTGAGATTATTTCCACGAAAAATGAAATCCAGAAGGTTAGGACCATTTAAAGAGATTAAAGTTTATCATTACAGAATTGTTTGTTAAAGATCCTAAAACTAGAAAGATATTTAAAGTTAATGAGCATCAATTGAAACTCTGTTATCAAGGACCCACACCAAAATTTAAATAAGTTTTAATTTTAATTCAACCCAACTAATCAAATGGTATGTAGGGCTGACGACGTTAAACCAAGCGCTTTATGGGAGATAACCCAAATATATAAATATATATATTAATGTATTTCTATTTTGTTTGATAAGTGTTTATATAATAGTAGATAATAATCCTACACAATTTTATATATTATAAATTAAGACAAATATTGATATTAGAGGAAAATTTGGAATCAAATTAATCGAAAACATAAAGACGCAATTTTTGGCCACTGGCGCTGACGGTGCCCGCAGACGGACCAAAGCGCAGACAGTTCCATCGGGAGTGCCGACGTCGCTGAGAGCAGTTTTGCGGTTTTTGACAGTTTTTGGTGAACTTTAGCAGGATTTCGCTTGGTAATAACTGCCAGGAGGAGTTTTGAAAGTCCTAAAAACTTCCTTGGATGACTGGAAACTTCCTATTTTTGAATTCCATGGCCATAAATTCAAGAAATACTTCTAGGTATGGAGTTTTCAATAATAGAAAGTTATCAGTTTTGACACGCAAAGATTATACGACAAAGTTTTTGTAAAGAAGAGACTTATCAAGGAGAGAGACTTTGTAAATCACGGATTGATTAATCCAAGTTCTCCAATTGATAAAATCTTTGTACAAAGGCGATGGGAAGTTCTGTGCTACACTATCGCTACAGTTGTTGTACCAGTAGTGAAGGAATTCTATGCAAACTTACGTGAAATTACCCCAGAAGTTGTCTTCATATGGGGTAAGGACGTACCACTTACTCCTACGTAAATCAATGAGTTGTATATGATAGAAAACGTTCCAATCTTTCATTATACAACCCTACGAGAGATTTGGTGCAAGATGTCTATAATTTTCTGATGGATGAAAGTGACTCTACTAGTTTCTCTGCTTCATTGCTTAATCCAATATCAAAGCAGTGATATTTCTTCATTTCTGTAAAATTACTCCCTACCATGAAAATTAGTAAAGTCACCAATAAAGTGCTATTTTAAATTATTGCATTCAGATGAAAAAACTATTGATATAGGATCTATCATATTGAAATCTGTTATGGGTATTATTATGAATAAACCAATTTATGGACTTGAGCATCCTTCCACAATTTTCCTACTTTGCTATCAATCTCAAGTTCCATATGAAAGTTGGAAAAAAATTTTATTACCTTGGGAGCCCATGATTCCTATTGATGATAGCTACGTTGGGAATGGGAATGAAGCATTAGATACCATCTCAGATCACTCATCACATACTTCAACCCCATTAATGCCACCAATACTTGGAAGTTCACTTACTGTGGAAAAGATGGAAAAGAAATTGAAGAAAAATTGAAGAAACTTGAAAGAGAACTTTAGAGTATTACGAATGCAATAGGAGATCTTAAGTACCTTTTTGATCACCTAGATTGAAGGATGAAAGAAAATTTTGATCATCTGGAACATATGAAGCAGGATTAGTGCAGATGTTTAAAGAAAAAGGATGGATCGAAGAAATTTTGACTGATTAGTTACCGTACTGACCCTTCTACAATCTATACGTTCTTTACCAGTCGATGAGAGATATCAGAGGAGGAGAAAGCGTTGAAGATGAGACAGCATAATTAAAGAATTTGAACTCTCTCTACTAGTTTAAAAAACTTATGTACTTAATGTAATTGTGTGGATTTGATTTAGTTTGCTTTGCTTTAGAATTTTGAACTTTGATTGTCTATATAGTTTTGTGTTAGTGTTTAGATTTGTGTTAGCATTTAGTTTTGTGGCTTGATTTCAACGCTGATTTATAATTTAGTTTGCTTAGTATGTGTGAAAGCGTGATTAGAAAAATGTGTTTGTAAAAGTGTATTTTCATATATAAAAGTTAGTTTGTTGTTGTTTGTGAAAATGATTGTTTGTGAAAATGTTTGTTTGTGATTTATTGTTAGATAAAAATTTGTATTTAAAAATACTAAACAACTTTGGAAAAAATTGAAAGGTAATTGAAAATTGAAAAAATTGAAAAATGAATTTTAGGTCTTCAGCGCCGAAGGCACTGGCATAGGCGTCGACAGCGCCCTTGACCCGAGAACAACCTTTAACTCCGTAAATTTGTGATTTTCACTGTAAACCTCCATTTTTACCCCTTGAGTCACTTTCAACCTCCAATTTTTGCACCTAGGGCTTGCATTTGCTTGGATTTGAAATTTTAAGGCAAAGGAACTTTGAATTTCATCTTCCCTAGGTAAGAGCTACACTTTGAGTTAAAAATTTTGATTTTCAACAAGGATTTATCTCACATTGCCTAGATCTGAAATTTTTGAATTTTTTTGAGAGTTTTTGAGAAAATCCTTGTGTGAAGAACTCTTACTTAGTGGATTTATGTTTAAAGTGTTTTACATTGTGATTTTTAAAATTTTTGGAATTAATTCAATTTTTTTTGTATTTTCTAGATTTCCAATGGCACCAAGAACGAACAAAGAAAAAAAAAGAAAAGTAGATAATGATGAGCAAAAAAACATTAGCTTCAGGGCTAGTGCTCATTTCAATAGTCTACTTGAGCATAAATAAGTAATTCTGGATCGTGGTTTTAAAAAGTTGGAAGGAGAAGTCGAGCGATTCATCAATGCTTGGCAGTGGGAAAATTTCTGTTATTTTACATCTGATGCGATAATTGGTGTAGTGATAGAATTCTATGCCAATACGTCCATTGGTTATGGCCCTCAGTCCTTTCAGAAAACCAAATTGCTTAGCTTCTACTTGGAGATTCCTAGCTTTGCTAAGTAACCTCTCAAACGTTCTAATTTTACAATCTTTAAGAAAGAAATCCACTAGACCGTGGATGCTCTTTAGAAGAATCTCAACTGCTTGCTACTCTTACAACTTCGGCTCACATCTCATGCTGAGATTTATCTACCATAGAATGTACTCCATCAATGTTTCATTCAATTTTTTCTTCTCTACCAAAACATCACCAATGATGTTGTGGTGCTGAACTACGGTAAATTGACTGACAAAATAGTTTTCCTTTTTATGATTTTCTTTACTGAACCATTTGGTAGCTTTGCATACCAATCAAAGGGGACTCCAATAAGTTTACTTACAAATTGACGGAATAAAAGTGCTTCTTTACCCCCCGCATTGCAGCAGCTAGCATAGAAGTGTGCAGTATGTTGACGAGGGTTTTTGGTTCCATTAAATGTTTTCAACAGTAGTAGTACGAAACCCTAGGGGTATTAGATGGCCTCAAACTTCTTTGGGTAGGGTCTAATTTTTAGATTTGATGCCCCTCCTTTTGATTTATCTAAGGCTTCTCTCACCTATTGTTCAACCATCTGTTTAATTTCATCTTCATGTATCAGATCCTGAACTGAATTCTTCTTTAGTTATTGATCAGAGGTGAAATCTTTTCTTTCATCTATAATACGAGTGATTTCTAGCTGGTTTGTTTCTGGAGGTACCATCTGAGGTGGTTGTAACTATCTTTGTATTTTAATCATGGCGTTTGTCATTTCTTCAATCTTCTTTCTGAGATAACTGATCTATTTATCCCTTTGTTGGATGGCCCCTTGCCTCTCACCTGCGATGTTCTCCTCGCCAGAAGACAAAGCGTCACACACAGATAACTCAGCCCTGGTCTTGATGACATTGGTTTCTATTAATTCTTCGTCCAAGTAATGTGACACATTGTAATTTTCATCATTCATATCTTTTCTTTGTTCTACAGACAATCGTGCAATATTAGCTCGGAGCCTCTCCAGCTTAGCCTCGATTGAATTTCCCTTGATTATTTTAGGTCAGTTGGAGATTTCCGAAGAGTTTTATTTCTTTTATCAAACACCAGTGTAGTTGTGTAGAAGTTAATCAAATCAAACAAAATTATATTTACGAAACCTTTTTCAGGTTCTATTAAATATTCCTTCAAGATTGCTACATTTCCATTATTCAGATTCTTCTCTAGTCAATCCTTGAAGCTAAAGCAATTTTCTATGATGTGGCCAAGCAACTTGCGGTATGGGCAATGTAGGAAATGATCCTCCTGGTTGACCTCTTCTGGGCTTTTTGGTTTTGGTAGCATGAATCCTTGTTTCTTTAGCAAGTCATGGAATATCTCCACCATTAAATCCTTCTTAAATGAATATACCTTGCTTAATCATAGATTTATTTTTGTGGACGGTCTTCTATCTGTAAGGTACGTTCTTCTTTCCTATGACTTTCCCTATTGTACAGAATTTGAGTTGGACCCAATCTTGCATTTGGAAAATAACGGGACATAAGCATCGACTGACTCTTCCTCAAGTAGAATCTCTTTTCCCTTATTCAGCAAAACAGTTGGTGCGGTGACGGTGAATCCGGTAGTATGAGTAGAAGCTGTTCTTGGAGAAGTCCCAATGCTCCCAAAGACAGACTTTACAACACTAGTAGGGTTCTTATCAACCAACACCTTTGAATGGGAGAATTTATTGACAGACTTTAAGTTGAACTCTACAATAGACTCCACAAACTTACTTGTTTCAAATTTCATTACTGTGAAGACCACCTTCTTGAACTTGACTTCAATATCACTGAACCCTTATCCAAACATAATAGCTGCTAGGTCAAGAAGCTCATCCCTGTTGACAGCGACCTCCATTCTAGAGACGAAAGAAAAGATCAACTTTGGCAAAGACATTGTCCTTGTCATTTAAAGAATTTTTGAAATTCAGTGATGTCTTGTGCATTACAGTTTTGATAGACTTACTCAAATTAATGCACTTATTCTATAAACTGGGCATATACATTATTATTTTAATTTTTAAGTTTATTATTTATTTTTAATTACAGCATTAAAGAGTCATAATTAACAACTTAAACGATTGTGACGAGATGCAACAATTTGTCTTGATTCACAAAAAAGCAAACCAAACTCGAAATGATACGAGGAGAAAAGTAAATTTTAGGACCTAGTGTGGGACCAACTTCACAATGCAAAATGCCAAGGCAGAATTAGTCCACCAACACACCTACCGGGGGTTTGAACCCATACAAAAATAAAAATCCTAATGAACTCCTGAACCTCTCTATTCAAAGGTGATTGAACGGACGATATTGAAGACCAAAAGAGATGAACATACTTACCCAAGAAAAAAATGTGTGAAGCATGTCAACAGAAGAAGAGTAATCTGGTCCATAGATGACATGGACACATTATCGATGTATGAAGAAAAGATTCGCTGATCTAAATGGAGAGAGAAACTACTCCTCAACGGAGTCGCTAGTAGCTTGTAGGTTGCCAGATTGGTAAAAGATATTTGGTTTAATATAATATATATAGTTTTGAAAAGTAATTGTTTAATTTTGAAAATACGAGACCAAACCGATCTTATATAGATGATAGTTTAATTAAATGAGCACAACACCGTAAGTGAAACATCTATCTGAAGAAATAGACATATTACTTACTAGTGAGGCTTGATTAGATAAAATAAAGTATTTATTACCTCCATCTTAGTTTGCGAACCTTTATGTTGGCCGACAAGTTCCCTTTTCTAATATGAAAGATTAGATAGGGTTTATTTTAAGCTGGGTTCTTAAAGTTTCTTAAAAGGGTAAGCCCTTATAGTTAATTACATCTTAGATAACCAAAGTCACCTAAGAAACTCTTGATTTAGCTCAGGAAATATTGTCTTCAATAATTTCAAAGGATAGGACTTTCTCAAAGTTTGGACCAAGGAATATCAAATGAGAAATACCCAAATTTGAAACATTGTTATGAAATCCAAAGGAAGAGAAACTGGGGATGTCATGGATCCTGATGAGAACCTCAATGACTTCCCAAGTTGTCCTACTGTTTGGCTTCAATATCGAGAAGATGTTATTTGACATTTCATTCTGTCAATTTTCTTCTTTAAGGATTATATTTATGTGACACGATCACTTAAATAGCCTGGAAGATAGGATGATTTATGTCTTATTAGACGATGACCTTAGAACCTAAAGCGAGTTAGGGATTAGATTGCACAACCTGGTTATGCAAAGGCCTAAAAGATAAAGTGAGGATTTATGTCGGGCTAGGTGAACAAACTCAAAATCGTATGGCTTGTTGTTTAATTCTAAGGAAAGGTTTTGTGGTTGTCATTTCTCTTGAAGTTGTTCTTCTGTACGTCCTCGTCGTATTGCCCACAGTGTTAGCTCCAAACTTCATGTCATAGCAGTTTCAGGTTTAGTGTTATGTTTAGATGAACATAGAATTGTTGGGTTAGTGGTCTGCTACTGGGTCCCACCTATAAACCAGACTACTGTCCTCCTATTCTAAAAGGCATAATACACATAAAGGAAATAGTAGCAGGTGCAGTAAACAGTGGAGTAAGGAAAGTAGTAGGAAAGAAAATGCAGTAGCATGTACAATGAAGGAAAGCAGTAGTGTACTGGAAAGAAAATAAAATGTTGTAAATATAAAAATAAACATATACACCAGACAAATCAGCTACTTCTGCAAATGAGATTAGCGTTGCAGGTAGAAATAAACAAGTAGAGTAGAGAATTTAATTAGCCGAGCAGACATGCATGTATATGTGTGGAAAAGCCTAACGTCGAAGTAGCTAATAGAAAACTTGAATAAAAACCCTAAGTGGACTCACAAAATAAGCTAAAAAAAAAAACTACAAGAAAAAATGAGAAAATCTCAAAGGAAATAGCAAGTGAAACAATAAAAAGCCAAAGTGAACTATAAGACTTTAGGTTTAAGTAGGCTCAGATTTAAGTATTCTTGAGGGACTCCGAAGGAAAATATCGGTCACCCATATGTATAGAGCCCGACATTCAACTAGAATGGTTTCCTACAATACTAACTTAGGAGGGTACTCCTTAGCTCAGTACCGGTGATTGACATGTGGACAATCGAATTATATCACATAAATATTTAGCACACATACAGGTTTCATGCATATAAAAAAAGTAGTATCAGTTATTTTATAGTCAAAATACATTCATAAATAACATATTTTTTCTTATCATTATATTTTATAAAATATGATTGTTCACAAGTCGATCGCACCGTCGGGCTAGGAACCCCAACAATCTAAGAAGATAAGGGTGCCCTGATTGTCTGGTGTCAGTAAATAATATTGTCATCCTACATTTCATCAGGTCCCTGTGTCAGGTCCTGATATCGTAGGATGGAACATTATTTTGGTCTACCCCCGAATGCCTTCATCATCAAGGCCCTACCCAAAAATGAACCGTCCAAGTTACAACCTTGCTTTATGGTTCATATATAGCAATAGCTATATATGTGTGCTTAAGTTTCAGACATGAGTACCTAAATAAAACAATGAAGAAAGGAAGAAAAGAAGAAAAATGGATTGAAAGAGAGGAGGGACTAATCCACGTAAAAGAGTGAAGAGTTGAAAAGTTGATCGGCCATCAAAATGACATCTAAATCAATCAACGAAAAGACCCAAAAATATGGCTTATCGAACCACGAATCAACCAAAAAGGTGTCATTTCCTCCAATTCAGCAAATGCATCAACCCAAAAGATGTCCTTTCCAAACTGCATCTCAAACAAATCAATACAGCAAGGGGACCGAACCAATGCCGACTACATACATAGCCCCACAATACTTATGCATTTATACACCCAAGCCTAAACCTAAATGTTGCATTCACGTCATCCAAATCTTTCATATTTCATCAAAAGTGCCATCATTAAAGCCTCTAAACTGGAGCTCATAAGAATCCCAAAGAAAGGCAAATGAACTCCCAACTCACGTAAAGCAACCCACAAAAATTCTCACACAAGTATCACAAGTAAACCTTTTCCAAAGCCCAAAAAGAAGCACTTTTCAATTTCCAACTTATAAGTCATTTTGATATTCCATATACAATTTCTAAAAATTCTATATGTTTTGTATCATGAAATTGAAAGAGAATCTATTTCAAAATAGTCTTGTAACCTCCTTGCTCCAATCCTTAAGTACACTTTGAGTGTATATGTATATGTATATTAAAATCTCAAGCTTCTAAACCCCCATGGATCAATAGCCCAAAAGAAATTTCAATCTCTTATTTCCTTCCAATAAATACTAAATCCATTGTCAACATTATCTCAAAAAGTGCTCGAGCAACAGTTTATATAAAGAGATATCTAAATGGCCTTGAATGGCACGTGTGTAAGAAAATTGAAGTTTGGGTATTAAATATGTAAATATATTACCCTTATATTATTTGTTGGTTTTTGTGGATGGCTCGGAGTAATAATAAGCATAGTAATGGTAAGGGTAGATGTACAATTGTTTTCTCCAACATTTTATCTTTTTTTCTCTTAGAATTTTCAAGTTGAGTGGTATGAAGAACAGTTTCTACTCTAATATTAAATATTTTGATTCTCTAGGGCACCCTTCCCTGGTTCGGACGACTTTGTCCCAACTACCGTTATTGGTGAGATGGCGACCGCCTCCTTGTTGTTTGGTGAAGATTAATACAGATGGGAGTTGGAATCATGATAGGGTATTATGAGAAATGATAAGGATAATTTCATCATGTAATTTTCTTCTCCTTGTTCTGTTGCCTCGCCTTTGGAAGTGTTGACCTCACTTTTAGTTGAGGTTTAGTTTTTCTTTTTAGTTGCCTAGAGTCTATCCAAAGGAATTTCTTGTTGACTATTCTTAGAAAACTAGAAAAGGAACCCTCACAATTAGAAATTCTACACTCCTCCTTGCTCAACCTGAATTTCCACATATTGGTCATAACTTCTAGCACTTAGTCGGTGGGGTCAATATAAGGGAGCTCAAGGTGAGTTCCCATAGGACTGCTTGTCTTAGGGTTGACCTTGGGTGCTGGAGCTAAGGCACTCACTTTCACTCACTCTCACTCACAATACCTCACAACCCTAAACCCAATATTTGTTGAATTGGATCCTTTGATCCTTTGGGAGACTCATGTAGATGGTCCCCTAAACCCACTAGCCCTAGGCTAAGGTTTAGCTAAGACAAGTACATAGAGGACCCAAATGATGATTCCATTATTCCATAGCTCATGTAGGGTGGTTGATACCACAACCCTACCAAAATACCTAATTTGACCTTTCACCCTCAAACATACCAAAATTACCTAAACACCCCGAATCCCAAATTTGGTCAAAATCCTCAAATTCACCAAAATCCTCAAATTCACATCCTCAAATTCACCCAAAATATTCAAAATTGTTCAAAAATCATTTCAAACCTTTTGAAAATACCCAAATTGCCCAACACCACCCAAAATTACCAAAATTACCAAAGTACCCCCAAATTGCCAAAATTACAAAAATACCCTTGGCACCCCAGACATTCCCAAAACATCCAAAATCACTCCAAATGTCCCCAAAACTAATTTGGACCCTTCAATTGAACTCAATTTAGCCAATTTGATTATTTTGACCAAAACCCCCAAATTGCCTTTAAAGGCCGAATTTCCCAAAAGTCACCTCAAATGTCCATTTATTTGGGCCCAATTTTCTTCAATCTCAATCCTAAACTTAAATTTCCCTTTCATATGACAAAATTAAACCAAATCCAAACTTAATTGGCCCATGCTTTGATCCTAATTTTGATCTAAGTCAAACCCCTAATTTTGGTTACATGAATTAATCCCACCAAATTGAACCCTATAAACTACTCAATTTGCCACAATTTATGTTGAAAACTCTTCATAAAATGTTGAAAACTCTTCATAAAAAACTCTTCATAAAATTCCTACACATCAAACTTGACCTTCAATTGGCCTTGGTGAGGCCTCAATTTCATTTAATTTTGACCTAAGTCAGAAGCCCCAATTTTGCCCTAGATTGGCCATACCTCATAATCCCACCAATTTGACTAAGTTAGCCCAAAAATCGGTACCCAATTTATATTGAAACTCTTCATGATATTCCTATTCACCATTTTAAACAATCAATTTGGACTTATCCCAAGCCTAGCCTCATCTAGACCTAAGTTTATCCCAACTTGCCCAAAATGACCAAATGATCAAAATCCTCCAAATTGAACCCTCAAACCAACTCAAAATCACTCAAATTTTTTTCTAAACTCTTCATTGCAATCATCTACATCAAATTTATTATTCAATTGGGCCAATTTACATGGCTAGCCTAACTTAAACCCAACGTCTAGCCATTTTGACCCAAATTGAACCCTTTAACCAAATTTGACTTAGCCATGTCTAAGCCACCAAGACAATGAAACCACAACCACTAAGCTCCTCCTAAGGACCAAGCTAAACCACCCTAAATTCTTCAAAGCTTACTATGGTCCAATTATGGACCAAAATCCACCAAAGCATGTTATGGACCAATGGATCTCCAAATTAAGGGATTTTTTGCCATTTTTGGACTTAACTTGAAATATCTCCACCATCATCACTTACCATAGGGAGTTAACCATCATTAGCCACCCCCTGATCTTCCTGAGCCAGAAGGTGACCACTCCCTAGTCGGCTAACCACCTTGGTGGCTAGAAAATGTCCAAACCTTGAGCCACCACCCACAAATTCAACCAAATTCAAACCTAGAGGCCAAATCAGCTCAACTGCTCTTTAGGGCTTCTCTGCCCTCCACATATACAGTATTTTCCACCCTCAATTGGCCCTGAGAGCCAGCCTTGGCCATTTTATTTAAGGCTCACCTCCATGGACAATGGGGGAGAGTTGGAAATTTCGTAAGGAAACTCTGTCAATTTGCTTCCAGAGACTCCCTATACCTCCTCAGTTCAAGCCCACCATTTTCCCCCTCTGTGTGAGTTCAATTTTGAGTTCAAAGTTTCAGTCAAAACCAGGACATATTTCCCCACAGCTCTACACTAAACCAAATTTCAATTACTTGTGCACACACCATCCCCATAGTGAGAGGAGTTGATCCCCCACAAAAGCCCCCTCTCAAACAGCCTCTAGTATAAACTTCAATCAACACCTGAAATTGAGCTTGGTCGATTTCATACCTAGGCAATTCACCAAGCCTTGAGCCTTCATTTGGAGGTTTGTTGGACCCAACCGAAGCTACTACAACCATCTGATTGAGGCCCCCCCCTCTCAGACAAAGATATTGAACCTTAACCCTAATCCGAGCCTATTTTTACTCTCCATACATATTTACTATATTTCATACCGTATAATCTGTATAGATAGGTTTTTCTTGAGCAGATGAAGCTCTAGGAACAAACCCCATGAGATTTGGTTGAGTCTAGAGGGAGATCTTAAGGTTTTAGTGTGGACGGTTCTCAGGTTAGGTCACTTGGGGAAGATGACAGGGAGCCGTTCGATCACGCGTTTATCTCGTCAATGGACAAGATCTAGCTGGACAAACTCTTGGAGCGTGAACCTCGGGCCACGTGGCATGCTAGGGTGGAAAGCACAACGAATAAAAGCGCGTCGCTTCGCAGTTCGGAGCTGCCTAGGATCCAATCAGCACCGCGTGGTTAAGTAGAAAATAGGATATTTTATGATTTATTTAAATGCGTGATCTTTAAAAATTTATATTTTTGCGTAGAAATATCAGAAAAATAAAATAAAAATACCCTCTTGCTCAGTGAACAGAGGGAATAATGAGGAAATGGTTTGATGTTTATTTGATGCATAATTTATTTTTAATTAATTAAATAGGATTTTTAGTTTTTTAACTCTCCATGCATGTAGACATTTCACCATGGCTTGAATTTTGACATGGTGTTGCCTCTGTCATGGGGGATATCCTCTAATTTTTTCAAGGATAGAGAAAACCTATAGACATTGATCCATATTTTTCAAATTTATGTCTATTATTTACATAAATTAATCATAATAATTAGCATATTGCTTAGAAAAATTCAAAAAAAAATTGGAAGGTTTATTGTGACTAGAGAACCCTTTGAAAAATTTTTCATGGGCCAAGTCATTAAAAACACACTTAACTCTTAAAAACCCTAAAACACAAAGAAAATTAATTTAGGAAAATAATCTTTTAATCGACTTGATTTTTATTCTCCACTATGATTTAATGTTCCAAGAACTCCTCAAAAAAATTTTAAAATATTTAAAGCTAATTTGATAACTTAACTTGATTTTCTAAGTTAAAAGGCATTGTTGACACTAAAATAATTTCTAATAATTAAAATATAACTAAAAAATTATAAAAATTTCTTTTGGGAGCTCTCTGTGATCAGGAGAATTATCTAAAAATAAAAATTTAATTAAAATAAAAATTGCATTTTTTTAAGCCTATTTAAATAATTAAAAATTAATAAAAATCACAAAATTGATAAAATTCATGGAAATGTTCTAAATTATTTCCTAAGTATTTAGGAGCAATTGGAATATTTTTCCTAATTTTCCAAGTGAAGATATTGAATTTTAAAGCTTAAAAAAAATTTTAAAGGCTAAAAATGAATTTTTCTTAATTTTTCACTTAAATAATTCCAAAAATTTAAAGAAAAATTAGATAAATGTAAAATTTCTTTCTGCAAGTTCCTTGATCTCAGAGGGATTTAATAAAAATATAAAACTTTATTTTCCATATTTAAAAAATTTTATAATTAATTAATACTCAAAAAATTAAAATAAAACTCAAAAAATAATGAAATTTGCCTCAAGTGTTTTTCTAGTTTATGTATACCTTTGGTAAAAATTTCAGTGGATTAAGCATTGCCTTGGTCAAGTTGTTGAATTTTTTTGTAAATATCCTATTTTTGCATGAAAATAAATATATAAATTAAATTAAAATTTGAAAAATTACATTTTTCTTCTCTTATGTCTTAATTGACCCATGAGTAAGGTGGGATGAAAATTCTAAAGTCATTTAAATTAAATTTTATGAATTATGAAGTGATAGAACCTTAGAGGCAAAAGTGTAATTTTAAAAATTTGGCATTAATTAACAGTTAAGCTTAATTCAATAAAGGGAAATAGGAAACCTTTGATCTTAATTAACATATTTGGATGATTGAAACATAAGGGATTAATTGGTAGAAACCAATATCACTTTTTCCAATTAAAGGAAAAATTTGAGATTTCTTAGATTAGTAAAATTTGGAATTCTACCAAATTAAATGATACTAGACTTAGGGGTATGGTTTTGGGTGTGAATAACTCATTAATTTAATACCCCCATTTAATGTTCAAATGACATTTAAAAGTTTTGATAATAAATCATCATCACTTAAAATTCAATTTCTTTTAAAAATTATTAAGACATCTACCAGGATCTTAATGCTTAGTAGTGACCTAAGATAAATCAAATTTAATTAAATGAGGATTAGAAAAATAAATGTAACTAGAAATTGAACACCTTTAAAACACTACAAGCCCAAATTAAAGCTAAAATTGGCGAAGTGTCTCAATAACACTAACTTGCCCGTTTAAGGGTCTTCACCTACATAATTCTCAAATTAAATTACAAGTGATGATTCCCCTACTCTTAGGGATAATTGAAACTTCAATGTTCACTGAACATTAGAGGTATTTACAGGATTAGTTATTAAGCGACATAAAAAGTTTAAATGAGCTCGAAACTTTTCATCAGGCAGTGAGAGGAAAGCATGGATCTGCTTCTTTCTCCCGACCTTTCCCGACCTTTTGGATACCTCGAATACCTCGAAGGTCTACTAAACCTAACATGTTTTGCTTAATGAAATCATCCTTAGTCAAATTAATAGGTGCTCACCAAGATATGATTTAGGATATTGGTAGACCACCAGAACCTTATTTTTCTGTTTTACATAAAATGCCCTCACATGCATTTTAAGTTTTAGGTGGTGGAACGAGAAGACTCGTCAGGTAAGCTTTTACAGTTTACAATACCATCTTTTTCTATACTTTCCACACTGTACTTTTATGCTTACAAAACTTGCATGTTAAACAATGATGTCACCCTGCATGAAAACCAAAACTGATAGGATAGCTGTAAAACTAAAACTTAAACTAAAACTAAAATCAACTAAGATAAAATTCACCCCTCTATTTTAAATTTTATCTTTTGGATTTAATCACAAAATTTAAAATATAAGACAATTCAAAATTTAATCACAAACATCACGAAACAACAATTGTAATTAAATTAAGATGTCTCTATTGGATGATCAGGAATCCCTCGGAGGAGGTAACCTACAGTTGCTAAAGAGACTTCCCACCCATGTTCAAAATGAAATTATGGAACTCATTAAGTTGATTTTATTAAATTCATTTGGACTAAGTGAACCCAATATAAAATAGTGATACCGGAACAAGGGAATCATAGGATCCTAACTGATGTTGATCTAATCAACTTTAACATGCCCATTACCCCATAAATTTTTAAGGAGCTATAACCATAAGGCCATCTGATTTGACATCATAACTTCACACCTTAGAAAAATTAAACTAAAAACTCAAACTCGTCTCGGTAAGGAGCTTGGAGCTAGCATGGTGGGCAGCACGGCCATCTTCAATAGCAAAACCTGCCTTCCCCAAATAAACTATTCCTTCCTTAGAATTAAACAACAAAGCCATAGGATTTCAAGGTTCTTTGCTTATACAACATAAATCCTCATCTCATCTTTAGGACTTTATACAACTAAGCCCTAACCTATCTTAGGATTTTGAGGTTTTTGTTCTTCTTGACCTAAATCCTCACATCTTCAAAGTTATTTGTGTGATTGTTTCACACAAATGTAAGCCCTAACAAATAAAATTAGCAGGATGAAACACCTAAATAATTTCTCCTCAAAAATGAAGCCAAACAATAAACAGACAGTAGGATAGACTGGAAAGTCACCGAGGTTCTCCTCCGGATCTATGACATCCCCTAGCTCTTCAACCTTTGGATTCTACAATAAAAGGTTTCAAATTTGAGTCATTCTCATTTCACACCCCTTTATTCAATTTTGCTGAAAAGTTCTATTCTTTTGAACCCCTTGAAGATAATATTTCCTGATTTTTATCGAGAGTTTTCTTGGGTGACTTCGGTTATCTAAGATGTAATTAACTATAGAGGATTGCCCTTATAGGAAGCGTGTCCAAACCCAACTTAAAATAAACCCTATTTAATTCTTCATATTAAATAGGAGAAATTGTCGGCAAATAAAATGGTTTCACAGACCAAATGAATGTCATATATTTCTTAGTTTATTTGATTGAGTCTCATCCTCAAGTCTTGTGTTTATCCTTCTGGATAGATACAAGGTGTGAGGTATAGTGCACTTTCATTTAAACTATGAAAAGTATGACATATATATATATTATATAAATTAAAATGTCCTTCCGAAGCAGGTGACGATAGTTTGATTTCGGTGACCGACAGCTCCCTACAGGCAACTCCTCAGCTAAAATAATGCTGACAGATTGTTATGGACGTCACTATTATTGTACATTTGAATTTGTATAATCTGAAGATTGAGACTGACTCCAAGATCCTGTTTGATATGTTATGTCATGATAAGCCAGTTGGTTAGGATATTGCTTATTATGTTAATCGTATTAAGTGCTTATCTTCTAATATTTCTATTGCTTGGAGCTTTATTTATCGGGAAGCTAATAGGGTGGCTAATTGGGAGGCCAATATTGGTACCTTGAATCATAATATTCTTGTCGGTATGGTCCCCCATATCCTCTTAAAGTTTTAATTATTGGAGATTCTTTGGATATGCCTTTGGTTCAGAATGGTGGGGATTTCTAAGAGGTTTGGTTGCTCTACTATGCTGACATTTATTTTTTGCACTTGTACTTTAGGTTATGGTTTGGATATGTGGTCCAACTTGCCCCTTTCAATTTTTGGAAGGTTGGTTTATATGCAAATTCATTTTTTATTGCTAGCATTGGCTTTGGGTTGGAATATATGTAGATTTTGGGGTACAATTGTTGTGACTTTGGGCTATATTTGGAGAAATGTTCCTTGCTCCTTAATGTGCGGTCATTCAAAATGGTCTTTGTAATCTACTTAATATGTTCTTTTTGTGGGGATACTTGTATGTTTTGGAGACTAAGATTGATGGGCTTGACGTGATCCTTCCTCATACTTTCCAAATTTTGGATTTTAAATTGTGCTGCGGGTGGTTTTCTTTCACTTTTCGGTACATGAGGTTTTTTCTATCTTCATTTCTCAGTGCAACATTTGAAAGAGTTTGGTGGAAAGGTTCGATTTTCAACGCCTTTGTATGCCTTTTCTTTGCTCGAGCTACTTCAACTCAACTCGAGATAGATGGTGGTGGTTCTTTTGGGTATACTTTGGTTGGAGATACATGTATACAGCATTGGGTATATGATCACTGGATATTGCTAATATGCACAGTACAACAATAATTTAGATTATATTTCACTTATTTTTTCTTACTTTGCAGCAAAACCAAAAACTTAATCCTGAAGAAAAATAAAAATTTAACTTTTAATTTCTATATATTGGGATACTACGCAAATATGCGTATCGTTATCAAGTAATATAGGACTTTTTGATTAAGACCTGAATGTCGAACCCACAGGGAGAATACACAATATGCACTATTTAACAACAAACTTTCTATTTTTAATAAAAAGCTAATTATCTAAACTAAAGATGATTTTTGTAGTAATGAAAATTTAAATATTTTTGATATTTTCATTATTTTGATAGAACAATAACAATTTAAAAAGATAACTAGAGTTTTTGTAGAAGAAAAGCACTAAATATGAAAATATCTTTCTTCTTATTATGAATCAGTGATAAGTATAAGAATTCTATTGTGGAAGTATAAAGAAAGACATCAGCGAACTGAAATTTAGCAGGAACAAGAACAAAACAAAATGTTTATTAAGAGTTCCCTCAATTCCCTCCACCTGGGGGATAACTTATCGTTTCATAACCTAAAATAATAAACCAAGTTGGGGGCTTTAACCTGTCACTTTAAAGTCCTCTAACTCAACACCCTTCGTCCTCTAACTCATTATTTATTTGCACTCAATCATGTGAACTACATTCTCATTCATATAATCTCATGTGATTCTTTCATTCATATAAT
>NW_018165332.1:404492-406306 GCF_001263595.1 Phalaenopsis equestris | reverse complement strand
CATGTTCTACCCTTCAATAAATATTTTAATATCTGGATTCGTCAAATCAAGAAGTAGATGAAGTGCATGGACTTTAATTCATCACAACTTCTTTCACATTGAAGATCAATATTTTCCACACCTTCCATCCATAACTTAATTACTTATCATTTTAAAAAGAAAGATAAAGAAAACTACTCAGAATCCATGGAAAACAAAACAACACTTTAGTTTAAAAAAAGAAATCATTGTCAAACCAACACCAAGTCTCAATTAAAACCAAAAGTAGTCTCAAAACAAAAAGATAAAAACTTATCTCAAGTCCTCCACCAAACTCTTCAAGTTCCTTTAAATCTCTTCTCTGTATAATCACTCAAAATAAAATAGCAAAAATGATAAAATAAAAGTAAAAGTAGTGCTTGAAAATCTCTCTGAACTAACTCCCCAAATGAGAACTTTCAAAACTTTCCAATACTTTCAAGACCCCTTTCAAAGTCCCAATCTTCTTTCTTTTATAATTTTATAAAAGTTGTCTTTGTTTTTCTTCAAAATATGTCTAGATTCGATGTATTTTCCGAAGAGATGCATCCTTTCATGATAATTTTCGTCCATGGTGGTTATAACCACCTATTAAGCCAATGGGTGCCTCAAAAACCTGTTCAAAATTCATAGAAACTGACTTTACTCTTCCAATGACTGCCACTGGCGCTTAAGCGCAGGGCCTTTGGTGCTTAGGCGCGACCTTCTCGGTTTAACCGACACTTAAGCGCCGGATCGGGCGCTTAAGCGCCAAAACTCTTTTGCACATTTTTCACTTTTTTGCTCCAAATTAGATCCTTTTTCACTCCTTTAAGCATTTTACACCCTTTTTACCTGTATCTGCAAGAAAAATACAAAAATATCTTCCATTAAAGCGCAATATCTCAAAAATAAGCATAAAAATGTGTCTAAAAATACTATATATTTTAGGTGTATCAAAATTTCCCAAACTTAAAATGTCACTTATCGTCAAGTGACACTTCAATCTTTAAAAACTAAATATGTATGATATGTATATGAGTTTCTTTAAGAGTTACAAAAAATTTGATTTAGAAATATAGCAGTCTAATTTAGAAAAAATATTCAGGAAATGAGACCAACTTAAAGCTTAGAAATTCTTAATGTTAAGAAACATGAAAATATGAGTTTCTATCTATTTCAGAAATATATTGTAGATTTTCCAAATTTAGAATTTAGTTCTTTTATTTTCTCCATTTAAAAATTTTCATTGAAAATAATTTTACTTACTATATTATATCTATAAGTTTAAGAGTTTCTCATGTCTTATACTTTAAAAGATCAAATGTAGAACCAATTTTTGATTAGGCACTAATCCTCAAGCTTCTCCTTCCTATTTTTTTTCTCTTTTTCTTTTTCTTTTTCTTTTTCTTTCTTTCTCTTTTTTTCTTTACTTTTTCTTTTCTTTCCTTTTGTTCTTTTCTTTTTCAGGCAAGGATTACTATATTTGGATAAGCCTTTAATGATTTTGAATTCCACTTCTTCTTTCCTAAAGCAAAGTCTTGATATAAGTCTTTTACTTATAAATATAATAATAGTTTTGAAAATTATTTTAATAAAAGAAATTTAAGTATTAAAAATAAAATTCTAAATTATCTAAATTTTTCAAAAATACATTTTTTTTACTAAAGATAGTTACTTGTATTAATTGATTTTCTACACTAAAAATTTTTAACTAAAAGTTTTTCTTCATTACTATGAATTTTAACTAAATTTTCTTACTCGTTTCTATAATCAAATTTTACTTCCCTAATATAACTTCATATACATGATCATTT
>NW_018165332.1:400004-404420 GCF_001263595.1 Phalaenopsis equestris | reverse complement strand
CAGGAATGAAAATTTAAGAAAAACATACAGGAATTTTTAAACCCTAATGATACAAGTATAAAACTAAAAACAGGAGTAAAATTAATATTTGATCAAATTTTTTAGATTTTCATTTCAATTTAACATGTAGAGATTTAATAGACTTCTAAGCAGTGGGTATAAACATAAAAGTAAACTAACACACTAACTTGATTTTACGATCTCAGCATAAAAACAAACACACTAACATGATAAAAGAAAAAATACAGGGTAGTTTTTTTTCTAAGTTTCAAATTTAAGACCAAAGTTAGCAAGATTTTCAACTTTACAAAAGACACAGAATTAAGTTAAGTTCTAAACTAACTAAATCACAAAACTCACAACAGTTACTACCCTAGAATTAAAAAACAAACTACTAACTAACACAAACATTATAATACAATTAAAAATAAAAGTCTCACACATCACAATATCTAAACAAGTAATCATATATTCATGTCTCAAGTCCAAAACATGAAAACACATCACATCACAATTCTCACTTAAACATAAAAGTACAAACCACATCACATAGTTCAAACGAACATACAGATGCAAATGTAGCAAGCCCGGACCACATAGTTCATATCATATTACAATCATAAAGTAAATCTCTCAGCTCTACTCTTCATCCTCTGAATCACTGCTATCCCAAACTTTTGTAGGCTCATAATCAGGGTATCTAGGATATGAAGGAAATTGCACTTCTTGGTTACCCCTAATGAGGCTCTCCAAAGATGAGTGAAACTTCTCTTCATAATCACTTTTTCTCCTATGATACCTATCAGTATACTCTGCAAAACGCTCTAAATTTTGAACCCTATCAGAGGTAAAATGATTATTATCCATCATCCTCTGCAATAATTGATCTTGAGTCTCAGTAGACTCATCTCGAGATGTAGAAGCACGTGAAGTAGACGGTCTAGATGTAGAAGCAACAGAGGTAGAAGCAGCAAACATCTCTATTCCATAACTTTTGGATAATCCTCCTCTCCAGCCAAAAATTGAATGCTCGGAATAAGTCTTCACATTCACCTTAGAGATGGGCTTTAGAGGTAATAACACTTCCTTCTAGCTATCATATTTAACTCCAGCCTGCTCACACAAAGTAAGAATCAAGGAAGCAAATTCCAGACCTGTAGTTGTAACAGTTGTAGCAGAACTGATGATCGTTTGACAGATCAAAGCTCCAATGTTGATGAGCTTTCCCTCTTGAATACAATAGTTCAACGTCGCTCTTCCTCTTGTCACTTCACTGAGCTAATTTCTCAGAAGTGTTGCTTCTTTTTTCTTGGAATAGATTAAGATCAAGTAGTTCACAATGAGATTATATGTTACATGTTGTATAGACTCTCCTCTCATTAGTGATCTTCCAAAGTCCTCGCCCAATAGTCAAGTAAGAAATAATCTCGTCTAACTCCGCTTCAGTCGGATAGGACTATAATTTGCATAAGGACTATAATTTGCATAAAAATATAACGTATCCAGTGGTAAATGGTAAAACAAGTTTATTACCTCTGGCAAAAAAGGTACCAACTTTTCTTGAACCATGACTCGATTTATTTATTTTTCTTCAGCTTGGGGGAGTTTTTAATAGACCCCCCTCAAAAAAAAAATAACCGCCACAGTAGAGAAATAACAGAATTGTTCCCACTGTAGGCAACCAATTAAATCTTCCATGTCTTCACCCGGATTTTTAAGAACATCGCTCCTGAATCAATTTTTGTGATTGCAACGCATCACTATACCGATCTTAAGCTTTTGAACTAACAAATTACTCAAATCGAAAGGGGCTTTGCCTTTGCTCCTCTTCATTCTTGGTGTCATTCTACAAATTTGATAAATTCCAACAATAACTTCAAAAATCAAGTTTAAATTAATAAACTACTAAACTTCAATTAATAAACTAAACTTCCAAAAGCACAAACTAAACTTCCCACGCAATTTCCATAGATTTTTCCTCATTTTTCACCATGAATAGTGAATTTTTGAATTTCCCCAAATGTGCTCAAAATACATGGTAAAAATCTAAAATTTTTACATAGAAGTAAAGCTCTTACCTCAAGGAAGTTGGATCTAGCAAATTTCACTTGATTCCACCAAGAAATCTTCACTTTAGATGTGCCCCAGCCTTCAAAAATTGCATTTTTGAGAGGTTGAAGGTGACGGGAGGCATAAAAATGGTGATTTTTTGCTCAAAACTTCACTTTTAACCATTCGCGAACCAGTTTTCATGAACCGGTGCTTAAGCACAGGTAAGTAGCGCTTAGGCGCCCGCCTCTCGGGTTTGCTCGGGCTTAAGCGCAAGATGTGGTGCCTAGGTGCCAGTGCATGACTTTTAAAAATTTCAAATTAAAGAATTACATTAAAATGCACTATTTTCCTAAGTAAACCATTCTTAAATAGCCTCATAGCACTTAAATGACTATTTTCAACTTTCTATAACTCTCCTTTATCTCAAAATTCTCTTTAATAACTATTTCAATTTGAGGCTAAAACAACACAAAATTTCACATAAACGAACTTATATTAATTCACAAATGAGTACAGATACATTTAAACAATTAGTTCTCATTCTAAATAGTCTTGGATGAGAAAATTTTCCTAAATACAAACACTTACCAATCTTTCACAGTTAAACAACTAAGTAACACAAACACTAAAAGCAAGTCTTAAACACTAAAACACATAAAGACAACAACTTTAAACACACAAAAACATAACCTTAAAATTAGAACTTAATTCCATTCTTCATTAGAAGGAATAAATTCAGGACTTTCATTAGTCTCTCCTGGGGCAATTGGAATATAAAGTTAATAAAACGAACGGTTGTGTCGTGCTCTGAATCAATCTTCTTCAATCCACTTTTGCTTAATAAACATCTCCTTATCTGCTTCCTCTATATAACTAGTGTGGCTAAATAGAATTTTCAATTGTCATTCAATATGCTCAAGATGTGCATGAATCTCCAATACCTTAGTCTCCAATAATGGCATTTTCAATTTTGTTGATCTTCTCTGATATCCCTTCAATACTAACGGCTAAGAAACTGTTATACATCTTTTGTGCACTTTGACTAATGAATTTCATCCCAATGGTCTCCTTCTTCTTCATATCCATCTCCCATGAAGACATCATCTTAAAATCTATCTCTTGAAGACATCATCTTAAAATCTATAGGGCTAGAAATATTTAGGGCTAGAAATAATCTGGGGTGAAATTCCTTCACTAAACCCTTCTATTTATAGGTCTAAATCTTTCCAATGACTCTTAGACACGTTTAGAAACTACCTTGGCACATTTTTGCAAACTTCTAGGAAAGTTTCCCTTCTAGAATATTAATTTTGCACATTTTTTTTAAATTGTCGCGCTTAAGCGCCGGATTTTGCGCTTAAGTGCCAGTGCACGTTTTTTCACTAGTCAACTTCACGTCCAAATTCTCATTTTAACATGTCTAGATCACTAAATAAAGTCTTAAAATCAATACTGACACATAATACTCTAAAAATACTCTAAAAAAAATAGTACCCCACATTTTCTTAATCACACATAAAACAACAATCAAAATAAAAACACACTGATAACTATGGGTTGCCTCCCACAAAGGGCTTCATTTTACATCGTCAGCCCGACATAACTAGTGCTTACTCTAGTTGACCCAACATCATTCCATCATTAAACTTATGTTGATCCCCTATAAAATAAGGTTTCATTCTATATCCATTAACTTTAAAGATTTTCTCAGACTTAGGATCTTTAATATCCACAGCTCGATAAGAATAAACTTTAATCACAATAAATGGGCCCATCCACGTGGACTTAAGTTTGCCTGAAAATAATCTTAACCTTGAATTATATAGCAAAACTTGTTGCCCTAGCTAAAAATTTTTAGTAAGAATCCTTCAAACATGCCACATCTTCATCTTTTTTTTATAATTTTTGGCACTTTCATAAGATTCATTCCTTATCTCTTCAAGCTCATTTAATTGTAACAATCTTTTTCCTCCAACATCTTTCAAATTTTAATTGAACTCATTAATCACCCAATATGTATTATGCACAAGTTCAACTGGTAAGTGACAAGCTTTTCCAAATATTAGCCTATATGGGGACATTCATATAGGAGTTCTGTATGCATTCCTATAAGCCCATAATGCATAGTCAAGTTTGACTGATCAATCCATTTTTGTTGGATTCACAGAATTTTTCATAATTCTTTTAATTTTTTGAATGGATAGTTCAGTGAAACCACTTGTCTAAGGATGATAAGCAATAGCAATCTTATGATTTATATGATATTTCTTTAATGATTTCTCCATTATGGCATTTCTGAAATGACTTCCCCCATCAGTAATGATAACTCTCGGCATCCCAAATCTACAAAATATGTTTATTTTT
>NW_018165332.1:398140-399910 GCF_001263595.1 Phalaenopsis equestris | reverse complement strand
TATAAATTTTTAAATTTTTGAAAGATTGTATAAATGGTCTCATGAAATCTAATCCCCAAACATCAAATATTTTAACTTCTAGCAAATAATTGAGGGGCATCTCATTTCTTAGAAATATTGCCTAATCTTTGATATCTATCACAAGTTTTGATATAAGCATTAGCATCACTAAAAATTGTAGGCCAATAAATTCTAGATGGTAAAATTTTGTATGTTAGTTTAACAACACCAAAATCTCCCCAAAAATCAGAATTATGACATTTTTGGATAATCTCATAAGTTTCTTATAATGGTACACATCTTTGAATAATCAGATCCTTTCCTTGTTTATATAAAAATAGTCCATTACAAAAATAAGTCGTAGCTTCAGAAATAAATGTTCACTTCAATTGGCATGTCATTCCATAAGGTATAATATCACTAACAATAAAGTTCACAATGTCGGCATATCACGGAACATGCCATTCATTAATAGTGAACAATTTCATCTGGAAAATGTTCATTAATTTCATTTTCAAAATAAAAATTAATTTCATTTTCAAAACAGAGTGGTTTTTCTAAATCAAGCCTGAACAAATGATCAGCAATTTGATTTTCAATCCCCTTCTGTTCTACTATTACAAAATCAAATTCTTGCAGAAGAAGAATCCATCTTATATGTCTAGGTTTAGCATCCTTTATTTTCATTAAATACTTAATAGTTGAATGATTTGTATGCACAACACAATGAGTTCCAATTAAATATGATCTAAATTTATCAAAAGCTTATACTATTGCTAATAACTCTTTTTTAGTTGTTGTATAATTAATTTGAGTTTCATTAAGCGTTTTACTATCATAATAAACAACTTTGAAAATTTTACCATATATTTGTCCTAAAAGAGTTCCAATAGCATAATCACTAGCATCACACATTTAATTCAAAAGGTTTTTCCCAGTTTGGTGAAACTATAATTGGTAAAGTGATTAATTTTTCTTTTAATAACTTAAGAGCTCTTAGGCATTCCTCGTAAAAATTAAAAATTGCATCTTTCTCAAAATTGCATCTTTCTCTAAAAATTGCATCTTTCTCCAGTAATTGGCATAAAGGCTTAGCAATCTTTGAAAAGTCTTTAATATATTGCTTGTAGAATCTAGCATGTCTGAAAAAAAATCCTAATTTCCCTTACATTTACTGGATAAGGTAAATTAGTGATCACTTGAATTTTAGCAGGATCTACTTCCATACCATTTTTTGATATTTGATGTCCTAATACAATTCCTCCTCCTACCATCAATTGGCATTTTTCCAATTTCCCTTATATTTGTTGGATAAGGTAAATTAGCGATCACTTGAATTTTAGCGGGATCTTCTTCCATACCATTTTCTGATATTTGATGTTCTAATACAATTCCTTCTGCTACCATAAACTAACATTTTTCCTAATTAAGGACTTAATTTGTTTCATCACATCGTCCTAATACAATTCTTCTAAAAGCAAATGTGCCATAAGGACTGGTAAACATTATTTTCTCTTGATCTTCAGGAGCTATTTATATTTGGTGATAACTGACCAAAGGAAAATATGTTGAGATTTTCATATCTCTTTTATACTATTTTTAATGATATTGCACTTTAAAAAAAGGTATTTTTGATGTTTTATTGCAGGAATGATGAATTAGGGTCAATGGAGCAAAAATATGCAAAAAGGAGCGAATTTGGAGAAAAAAAGACCAAAACGTAGAGAATTGCTCTAGGGCGCCGACGGTGCCATTGAGGCTGGCGACGGG
>NW_018165332.1:361858-398094 GCF_001263595.1 Phalaenopsis equestris | reverse complement strand
ATAATTCCAGCATCTAACCACTTTAAAATTTCTTTCTTTAAAAATTCTTTCATAATAAGATTCAGTCTCCTTTGAGGATCAGCCTTGGGTTTGCAGTTCTCTTCCATATGAATTCTATGCATACAAATTAAAGGACTGATTCCTTTAATATCAGCAATTGTCCATCCAAAGGTTTTCTTAAATTTTTTTAAAATTTTCATCATCCTTTCTTCTTATTCCATCGTTAATTTTGAGGAAATTATAATGGGTAAAGTAGAGGAATCCTCTAAAAAGGCATATTTTGAATGATCAACAAGTAACTTCAACTCTAGTTCTGGAGGTTTTTCAATAGATGAATAGAATGATTTATCTTTGTCTATCCTGTCCAAAACTTTAAAACTTTCTCGAACATAGTTTAAATTTTCCATGAAAAGATTTTCACATTGATTTAAATCCTTTCACATTGATTGTTCCAAATCTTTTTCTTCAAATTTTTCTTCATAAGTAGTTCTAAAATGACATTCACTCAGATATCTTATAAAATCCATCCTATAGCATTCACATTCACTCAGATATCTTATATCAGATATCTTATAAAATCCATCCTATAGCATTCATTATCTTTACCTTTTGCAGAGTATTTCATTGATTTTTAAATGTTAAAAGTAGTAGTTTGATCATTGATGCACATTGTTAATTCCCTTTTTTGCACATCTATCAATTATCTTCTTGTGGCTAGAAAGGTCTCCCAAAATGATAGGTATCTCTTTATATTTTTCTATATCTAGCACAATGAAATCAACAGGAAAGATAAATTTATCCACTTTCACCAGGACATCTTCTATAACTCCTTTAGGGTATGTTATTGAACGATCTGCTAACTGTAGAGTTACAGTAGTGGGGGTTATTTCTTATAATTCCAATCTTTTAAATTTTTTTAATGACAGAAGTTTAATGCTTGCACCAAAATCAAACAAAGCTTTCTCATTAAAATATGTCTCCTATTGCACATGAAATTGTAAAGCTACAAGGATCTTTAAGCTTTTTAGGAAGCATCTTTTGAATTATCGCACTGCACTCCTCGTTAAGTGAAACATTCTCATTATCTTCAAACTTACTTTTCCTGTTGAGAATATCCTTCATAAACTTTACATAGCTCGGTATTTGTTCTAAGGCTTCAACAAATGGAATATTAATTGTATGCTTCTTAAATATTTCTAGAGATTTTGAAAATTATTTATCCAACTTCTGCTGATGAAGTCTCTGAAGAAATGGAGGTGGTGGTTTTTCCAAATAAATTTTTAGTGGAGAAATAAGTCTCTTAGAATCTTTTGGAGCATTCTCTTTTGATTTTTCAATTTCTTCTTTCTCTACTTCAATTTCTTTTTGAATCCGACCTTCCAACTCTCTTCTGCTTCTAAGTTGAACAGCTTTTACTTGTTCTTTATTCTGATCTTTTAGATTTGATTCAGTATTACTAGGAAGTGTTCCTTGGGATCTATTACTTAATGAATTTATTATTTGCCTAGGTTGATTCTCAATATTTCTAATTATAGCTCCTTAACTTTGTAATAGATTTCCCATTAGTAACACCACTTCTTCTATAGACTAACTTATTCTCCTTAAACTATGTATTGTTATTGAAACATGGAGGATAAGTAGATCTATAATTATTATTCCCTTAGTTGTTCTAGTTTCCCAATGGGTTTCCTTGGTTGTTCCTCCATTGCTGATTATGACCACCCAAATTGTTATTCCAGTTAAAGTTGGGATGGTTTTGACATCAATGAACCACCAACAGCGGCATCAATAATTGATCTAAGAGATCCAACTAATCCAATTATAAAAAGTTTGAATTATTAACCAATATGGTATAGCATGGTTTGGACACTTTCTTAAGAGTTCTTTAAAACTTTCTCATGCTTCATAAATAGATTCTCTTCAAACTGATTAAAAGATGTAATATCATTTCTAAGCTTTACAGTTTTTTATGGTGGAAAATTTTTAGCAAGGAATTTTTGTGCTAAATCACCCCAAGTTCTATTAGATCCAGGTGCTAACGAATTCAGCCACATCTTAGCTTTATCCCTCAGTGAGAAAGGAAATAATCTGAGTCTTATGGCATCATCTGATACACCATCGTATTTAAATGTAGCGCACAATTCTAAAAAATTGGCAAGATATAAATTTGGATCTTCACTTGGTGATCACCCAAACTGATTATTTGATACCATTTGGATAATAGCAGGTTTAAGCTCAAATGAATTAGCCACTACAACAGGTTTTTGAATACTACAATGAAGTTCATCTACAGTAGGGTTGGCATAATCTCTTAAAGGTCTAAACTCTTGATGAATTTCAGCATTTTGATTATTTTGGTCTGTCATTTCTGTAATTTTTTTGGATTTTTCAAGATTTATAATTTTTTTTTGTTTTTCTGATTTTTCTAATAATTATTTCTAATTCAGAATCGTTGGGCACTAGTCCTTCAAGACCTGAATTATGCATACACTAACATATAAGAAAATAAAATAAAATAAACAAAACAAAATAAGATAAGATAAGATAACTTAAAGTTTAAATAAGACTTTCTAAAAATAGAAATTTGCTTTTAAAATCAATTTCTCCCCAGGAACAGCATCTAAAACTTGATCCCTGGTTACTGTTAATATGCACAGTACAACAATAATTCAAATTATATTTCACTTGTATTTCCTTACTTTGCAGCACAACCAAAAACTTGATCCTAAAAAAAATTAAGAATTTAACTTTTAATTTATATATATTGGGATACTACGCAAGTATATGTATCATTATCAAGTAAGATAGGACTTTTTTATTAAAACCTGAATATCAAACCCACAGCGAGAACACGCAATATGCACTATTGAACAGTAAACTTTCTATTTTTAATAAAAAGATAATTATCTAAACTAAAGATGATTTTTGCATTAATGAAAATTTAAATATTTTTGGTATTTTCAATATTTTGATAGAACAATAGCAATTTAAAAGGATAACCAGAGTTTTTGTAGAAGAAAAGCACTAAATATGAAAATATCTTTCTTCTTGTTATGAATCAGTAATAAGTATAGGAATTCTGTTGTGGAAGTATGCAAATTGTGTTGTGCCAAATAAGAGCAATAATATTCTTTACCCTTACTAGAGATGCTATAAAGAACATTGGCTAATTTAAAGTTTGAATAGTTCTGAAGACCGGCTAGGCAAGAAAGATACTATCTCTCACTCTAGAGTTCCCTCGATTCCCTCCACCTGGGGGCTAACATCTCGTATCAGAACCTAAAATAATAAACCAAGTTGGGGGCTTCAGCCTGTCACTTTAAATTCCTCTAACTCTACACCCTTCAATGAATATTTTCCTATTTATTTGCACTCAATCATATGAACTACATTACTATTCATACAACCTCATGTGATTCTTTTCAATTATTGACCGAGACAATACCAGCCCAGTTCTTACATGTTCTCACAACAAATTTTAACATCTGGATTGGTCAAATCAAGAAGTAAATGAAGTGCATGGATTTAAATCATCACAGCTTCTTTCACATTGAAGATCAATACTTTCCACAACTTCCATCCACAACTTAATTACCTATCATTTTAAGAAAAAAAGCTAAAGAAAACTACTCAGAATCCATGTAGAAAACAAAACTACACTTTAGTTTAAAAGAAGAAATCATTGTCAAACAGACAATAAGTCTCAATTAAAATCAAAAGTAGTCTCAAAACAAAAAGATAAAAACTTATCTCAAGTCCTCCACCAAACTCTTGAAGTTCATTTGATTTTCTTCTTTTTACAATCACTCAAAATAAAATAACAAAAATGATAAAATAAAAGTAAAAGTGGTGCCTGAAAATCTCTCCAAACTAACTCCCAAAATGAGAACTTTCAAAACTTTCCAATACTTTCAGGATCCCTTTCAAAGTCCCAATCTTCTTTCTTTTATAATTTTCCAAAAGGTGTCTTGGTTTCTCTTCAAAATACGTATAGAATCGATGTATTTCCCCAAGAGATGCATCCTTTTATAATAATTTTCATCCATGGGGGTCATAACCACCTATTAAGCCAATGGGTGCCTCAAAAACCTCTTCAAAATTTGCAGAAACTGAATTTACCCGTCCAATAGCTACCACATGCACTTAAGCACAGGGTCTCTAGCACTTAAGAGCGGCCCCTGGCACTTAGGTGCGGCCTTCTCTATTTAACCGGTGCTTAAGTTCGGATCTGGTGCTTAGGCGCCAAAATTATTTTGCACATGTTTCACTTTTTTGTTCCAAATTTGATCATTTTTTTCACTCCTTTAAGCATTTTTCACCCTTTTTACTTATATCTGCAAGTAAAACACGAAAATACCTTCCATTAAAGTGCAATATCTCAAAAATAGGTATAAAAATGTGTCTAAAAATACTATATATTTTAGGTGTATCAGTATACCTGCTTTTTATTATCTTCACATATTAATTTTATGTTGGGCGTTCGTTGTTGTGATTTTTAATCGGGCTCGGGAACCCCCTAGCGAGTGCATTTTGTATGGTTTTTGTTATTTTAGTGGGGGATCCCCTCCCTACCCAACTTTTTGTACTCATCTTTTAAATTAACGCGTAAGGAGCCGTATAATGCTCTTTCCTTTTAAAAAATATATATATAAACTTTATGGTATATGCAAAACATGTGAAAATCAAAGTTTAGGTGCTATATATGTAAATAATCATATCCATAAACTTGAAATGTATTCATAAAATAATTTACTTTGCATTACTACAGATTCCATAAGCCATGGATTAATCCATAAATTAGATTTACATCTTACCACTGCTGCAGTAAGCAAAACATCAATCTCAAATTCAGCAAGACAATCACCTAAGCTGCTTTGCATAATCAGATTTGGCCATCTAACATAAACTATCCAAATAAGAGCAGCCAAAATTCCATTTCTGCTCTGGAAGGAATTTAATTCATCGTATTCTATGTAATTAAGTACTAGTTGAGCAAGCATATATGTATAATTATTAAATCGACCCACCTAAGAGCTCAATTATATAAATTTCGGGTCTTGTATAGAACTAATCTATATAAACTGCAGATTTTGAACAAATATGTAAAAATGTTTCAAATTTTATTACATAAGAAATAAAAATAAAGGTCCCAAATTTTTGGACAAACAATTGTATCATAATTATTGAGCATATATGAGCTCAAGGATCCTTTAGTTTTTTTAATTTTGCCCCTATTTTTCAACAAACACTTCAAATTTCACATTTATAACACACAAACTTTCATTTATACATACATGTCATTCAATTATCCGTATATCCATATTTCCAATGCCCAAGTTTTACATTAATAACATCCAAATCTCTCATCGCATATCAATGTAAGTTATGTCTGTAAACATATAGAAAAAAAACTATGTTATGTATGAAAATTTCCCCATTAGAGTGTTAAGACAAGTGCTTCAGCTCCTCTTCTATAAGCCAATATAACTTAATTTCCTAAAGAAAGATGGATAAAAACTCTCAAAAACATTAAAATAAAAGAAAATAATTAACAAAATAAGAACCTCAATTATATTAGCCACAAAGCATCTAGGTCACCCTTGAATTAGAGCCACCAAACCATCCCTTGAAGAGGCTCATGACTTCAAAACATTCAATATGATACCAATAAAATAATTACACATAGAAACCATTTTCTAGTGCTTATAACCCTTGAATTTGCTCCCAGCATACGCATAAAAAAAATAAATGCATTTGACCCTCCCCATTTACGACATCAACATTATGCACATGAACAACATTGAGCTCAAATAAAGCTAATAATAAAGAAAGAATGAGAAGCAAAGGAGATTAAAAGGAAATGCATCACCTTGCTAGTTGTTTCAAGTGAATTTTCTAACAGATGGTAATCCAACAAAACTTCTTCAACTACCCCCAAACGCCCAAAAGAATCAAAAGATTCACCAACTCACCAAAATTTCTTCAATCAACATCTCAGTAGCCAAAGTTTCAACAACCTCTAATCTCTTCCCCATAGGGGATGCTTATATCTGAAGGATGACAAGAGCTTACCCAAGGAGGGAACCGAGTGCGACAAGGAGCAATAAGCAAAATCGCAGTAAGGGCTTCTGACACGCCAAAAAAGTATCTACTTTTTCATATATATTTTATGCTTAATTTTCATGATTTTTAATGATATTACACTTTAATGGAAGGTATTTTACATTTTTTTTGGTTTCAGGTACAAGAAATATGCTTTTGAAGAAAATGAAGCAAAAATGGTGTAATTTGAAGTAAAACCGAGCAAGAAAGAAAATTCTGACTTGGCACATATAGATATGTCTTTTAATGCTTAATTTTCTTTACATTTCTCACATGTTTTTGAATGAAATTAGAATTTAATGAAAGGTTATCTTCATGCTTATTTTTTAGGTATATCTGTTAGGAGCGAAATGCAACTTAAACAAGGGAAAACGGAGCCTAACGGAGAAAAATGGTGGAGCTATTGCAGGGTGGCACCTGAAGCGCCATAAATGGCGCCTGGAGCGCCAGAAATGGCGTCTGGAACGCCAGAAATGGCGCCTAAAGTTCCATTTGATAAACAGCTGGAACCTGAAGTGCCAGATTTGTTGCTTAAAGCACCAAAATCCAAAGAACTGGTGCCTGAAGCGCCAGAATTGGCGCTAGATGAGCTAGAGATGACTTTATGCTGATTAAGACTTCAAGACAAATTTTCCGAAAATATAAAATGGGGAACTTGTTCTAAACACCGTATAGAGTGATTCAATGCATCTAGACACTTTGTAAGGTTCTTTTATGAACGGATATGTCTCTTGGATCAATAGACATGTCTTTTGAATTCAAAAGGGTTCACTTTTGGACAGAATTTTGGAGGGAATTTTGAATTGTTTTTGGAAGGAGTCAACCTTTAATAAAAGACTGGGAAGTTTGGAGTGTGAGTGTGTGTGTGTGTGGTGTGAGAATGAGGTGAAGGCTTTGAAGAAGGGAGGATTTTCTTCTAGGGTTGTAAGAGGAGAGGGAAGGTGAGAGATTTCTTCTTCATTTCAATTCTAGGAGAGAATTGAGTGTGATTGTAAGGAGAAAATGTGCTTAAAGGGAACTTCTAGGGATTTTCTTTGGAAGAAGAGTGAGATAAGTTGTGTTCTTTTCTTTTTTTTTTTTTTATAAACTTATGTTTATATATAAAACATGTGTTTTGTCGTATCTTTCTCATGAATTGTGAGTAGTCTTCTTTATCCTTCTCCCTACAATGAGATTTGGTTTTGTGAGGAATTGAACTTATTTTATACATTTTTAAATGTCAAAAATTTGTGATGATTTGAAGTATGATCTTCATTTACTTTTCAATTTGGCCAATTGAAAGGTTAAAATGTGTTGAGAAACATATAATCCAAAAGGGCTATAATTCTACAACATAGTGAAAATCACATTTGATTCCATGAGAGAGGATGTCATCCATGGGGTTGAATGCAAATAAATAAGGAAATATACTTTGTTGGATGCATAATTGGAGATTTTAATGTGACATATTAAAATCCCCAATTTGGTCCAGTTGATTGGAAACTAATGCGAGATTGTTTACCCTCACGTGAAGGAGTAGTGGGAGCTCTAGAGTGGCAGTCGGTATCCTCCTAGCCTAACCATGGAATTAGGGACCAAAATTTATATTGGTTAATGTTCTTTATGCACTTGTAAGATGGTAATGAATAGGATTGTTCCTATTTGACACAACCCAATTTTTATATATTTTCAAATGATTTTAATTTCTTCAAAATCCATATACTCATTGTAAAGGGGAAGGATGATTTCTTAAATTTGAACTCTTCATCATAAAACCTTGTTTAGTCTTAGTAAATTTAACTTTGAAGTTTAGAAATTAGTTTAGTAAACTTAGTTTTTTTAGTTACAATTCTGTTAGCACTCATTTAACATATTTTAACTTATCTTTCTTACGTTTATTTTTATAGTTTGAATATTGGATTTATGTTATTATCATAAGAATTTTCATCTTTCAAACTAAGACTTGATAGTAGTATACTAGAATTAGCCTAAGGGATTTCTTACTGTGCTTCTCTGTATGATTGACATTGGGGTTTTTAAAGAAAACTCTATATTACTTGAATCGATATGTGCACTTGCTTAGAACTACTAGTGTAAGAACTATTTTATATATTTTATATAACATTTTGACATTGCACATTAAATACTTAATATAATTGGGTCAAGATTTTGGCCATATTTTTTAAAGCAAAATTACTACATAAATTTTCTGACAAGTCAAGTTGTTGGAACTGTTACCGGGGATTTAAATTGACATAAAACATGTAGAAAAACAACACATACTAGGGGCACATCAAGTTTTTGGCACCGTTGCTGAAGAAACTTTGGTAAGAACTTTAGTAGAATTTTAGTTAAACCTTTAAGACTTGGGTTTAAAATTTATAGTACTATTATATAGTGTGTTTAATTATTATGTGTTTTTTTAAAGTAAATCCAAAATACCAAAAATATTTTTGATATATGTCCTATTAGTTTCTTTAGATTTGTATGAGTAGTTCAGGAGCTGCAAACCTTGAATTTTATAAGTCAGATTTGGAGGGAACTTTTGGGAGAAATTTGAAAAGATTCCATGAATTTAATGTAGAAATAGCGGATCAATGATATAATGAATATTCAGATTTGAATTATAATGCTAGTAAAGAGTAATCCCCAAGAGAGTAGCAAATTTTTATGAAGATATGCTTACAATTTTAATTTCTCATGTTGCAAATAATGAGAGGAAATTTTATCAATACATAAAATATATCCTCAAGGGACCCCATGTATTGAGGAAAATTCATTTGGATAACAGATTGAAACTAGCCATGAAATACAATTCTTATTACGATTATTACAATCCATGTTAGAAAAATTATTTAATTTTAACAGGAATAAAAATTTTGGAGGAGAAAACTAGTTTTGGGAAGATAATCAATTTAATTGGACATGTAGTTGGAATAATCATGGCTATTATTATAATGAACTTTCTTTTGCTCATGAATTTAACTCCAACACACAGAATGAGGAGAAGGAATTAATGTTAGGAGAGGTTGTGACTCAAACGAAGAGTGAGCTGGAAAATTAAGAGGTTGCAATAAGGAATATAGAAAACAATATAAAGGAATATAGAAAACCAACTGGGGTAGATTATTAATGCAATTAACACCTACCCCCGAGATAGTTTACCTAGTGACCCTGAGATAAACCCTAAGGACATGAATGATGATCAATTTAAGACTATCGAACTAATATTTAGAAGAGAATTCGAAGATATGTTTCAAAAGAACTTTGACTTGAGAAATGACGGTAAGGAGATTGAAAGACCAATGGAAAGAATTTTTAAAGAATTAAAAAAACCTATTTCCTAAACTAAGATAAATATAGAAAGACCACCTCTACCATTTACTCACTATCAATGTGAAGAATTGAAGGACAACCCTGAACAAAAGAGTAATTTTGAAGAATTTGATCTAGAATTTGAATTATCTAGAGAGAATCTGATCGAAAATTTTGGAGATCTTGAAGTATCATATAAAGATCTATTTCTTATAAAATGTAAGAATTATATTAATATAAAAATTTAGAAAATCACTAGAAGAATTTTTTATCTAGAAATAAAAATGAGGAATAATGATATGAATCAATTTGAAAAGGAAAAGTTGAATAAAAAATTTAAATTCGAGTACTTTGTAGGAATCTAAGGATTTGAAAAAGATTGGGTGATTGATCAAGGATTACTTACATGAAATTTTGATTCAGGTGGAACCATTTGCTGGGTTGGCAACGTTAAAAAAAGGGTTTTATATGTTTTTCAAAATCAAATTCTATCTATTATTTTTCTGAGATCCATATGTTTTCCAAACTACAATTAATTTTGAAAAGAATGGAAAATCAAAATTTCTGAACTTTATTACAAAATATTTTTATGCATTATTTCTAGCCTAAATTGCTCGAATTTTTCTAAAGTCATAACTTCTACATTTGTGAGACAAAACTATTGGGGTCTTTAATTAAACCTACTACCACATGTTAACATATTTAACTTTTCAAAAGAAATAAGTTACTTGAAGATAAGTAAAAATTAAATTTGGGGGATTTTAACATGCCTAAAATATGTTACATTTATTTACACATTTAATGCCAATTTTTAATGTTATTGTTCTTTAATAAAGGTATTTTTTATGTTTTTGGTTGTAGGTACACTAAATGGAGCAAAAGGAACAAAAATTGAGCAAGTTGGAGTCAAAGGAAGCAAATTGGCTAATGTTGACCTGATGCTTACGTGTCAAAGCTGGTTTTCTAGATGGTTCAATGAATGTAGACGAATTTTGAAGGGGTGCTTAAAGTAACTCTTGGTAATTTTGAGAGCTCTATTTAAAGAGGCTTCTATAGATCCTTGAGGAGAGTCTAGAGAGAGAGAAGGGGAGTCTTCTTAAAGAGAAGAGAGTCTTCTTGGAGATAGGAGAAAGCCTTGGTGGCTTGCTTAGATTTGGAGGAGAAGAGAAGAAGTGAGAGATATCTTCTTCACCATAGTTCTAAGTGAGTATGGAGTGGAATTTTAAGGAGAGTGAGTGATTCAAAGGAACTAGAATGATTTCTTGAGAAGGAGTTTGAGATAAGTTGTGTATTTTATTTATTTTACTTAGATTTATTTTGTAAACTTATATAAATCCATGTGTTGTTGTTTCTTCCCCCATGAGATTTAAGCAGTTTCCTTTGTCTGTCTCCCTGCAATGAGGAATAATTATGTGTAGAAATAAAGTTTAGTAGAAGTGCTTTTAATTCAACAAATTGTGATAATTTAAACTCTATGCTTAATTTACTTATCAATCTGGCCAATTATTTTGTTAAAATCTGTTATGAAACATAATGAGCCAAAAGAGCTATTCTTTTTCTCAACATAATAAGAATCACATTAAGTCTCATGGATTATAATGTACTACATGGGGTTAAGTGCAAATAAACCGAGAAATAAGTTTTGATGGACATAAGATTGGAGATTTTAGAGTGACAAAATAAAATTCTCAATTTGGTCCAGATTTTTGGAAACTAAAGCAAGTTGTTGACCTTCAGGTGCAGGGTAAGTGGGAACTCTAGAGTGACAGCTAGTATTTTCTCAGTCTAACCACGGGTTTAAGGACTTAACTGTGGACTAGCCAACATTCTTTATGCACTCGAGAGAGGGTAAAGAAAAGGTGTGCTCCTATTTGGCACAATACATTAAATATATTTAAAATTATTAGATTCCTACATTGATTATAAACTCATTAAAAGAGAAAGGATGTTCTAAACAATTTTGAACTCTTCTATACTTTATAAATTTAAAATTGCTTAGTGGTAACTTTACATTTTTATCCTTTTTAGATTGTCTTGAGATTTACACTCTGCATTTTCTTGGCATTCCTTTTAATTATGTATGATTAGGTAATACACAAAAACTTTTTATCATTTCCTATATAAGTTAACTGTACTTTAAAGTGGATTTTACTAAAGTCATCCTATTAGAGTTTTCCCTATCCCTGCAGGATTGATACTTATGACTCTATTAGAGCTATATACTACTTGAAATGATACGTATACTTGCGTAGTACCCATAGTGTGTAAACCATTTTATTAACTTCATATAGTATTTAAGCTTGCACACTAACCGTTTTATAAATTGGGTCAAGCTTTTGGTCATATTTTAGAACTAAAATATCTATGTAATTGCGAGTCGGGTCAAGGGTTTGGTTCATGGGAGCTTGTGCTCTCCTTGTCACACAATTCAATTTTAGAGTGCCTAAATTTGTCGTTGCAAAAATTCTTGGAAATACTTCATGTTCAAGGTTTCTCCCAACTTATTTCCTTTTCCGTGGCGTACTACTATTCTTGATGACAGCATGACTCAATACTCACCGCACATTTTAGGATGTTGAATCCAAAAATGTCATGTGGAATTAAGCATTGGATGGATAAGAGGAAAAGAGAGAGAAAAAAAAAGAGAATTAGAGCGCAGAATAACACAAGCTCTTTGAGAATGGATTTATCTTTATTTCAATAGGAACGTTACAAGTAATTAATGCGCCATTACACCTTCACATGTATGTGACTGACTCCGGGCTACTTTTATATTCATAACTGTCATTGGCGTGATTTCATATTCATAATTGTTTAAAGTGGGGCATTAATGATCAATTGATATTAGCATTCAATCATCTGATAATCGTTCAGTCTGCTGGAAGGACTTTGGTTGGCCTTCTCGAGAGAACCCCCTATAGAGACCTTCTTATCGTTAAGGTAAACTTTAATCATCATTCAGAGGTGTGTGTCACTGTAATCTGATGGGCAGCTCTTCCTTAAACAAAAGGTTTTTTTAAGGGATTGTAAAGATGTTTTATGGGATGACTAAAAATCTTTGTGAGGAAACCCAAAAGCTGTTGAGGGAGTTGATTACACATGTTTGTTCCTCAGATCTGGTGCATAATGTTCCTTCATTCGACTGCACTTTCCTCCTATTGGCCCATGATTTTGACCAAATGAAACAATGCTTAATGCTTCCATGTTTCAACCACTTCGATGCGGTCCTTATATATCTTGATACCGAGATCCATTGAATATCCTTGAGATTCATGTGGTCCATTTTTTTTATGTACACTTACATTGTTATGGTTTGACTCGATTTAGGTGGCCTATTCCCTTTAGAAAAATCTCAAAATTTCAGAAATGATTTACATGCCTTTCCCATTAGTTTTTATAAAACTTTTATCCCTTTATTTGTGTTTTTCTAGCTCATTATAAAAAATAGAAAAAACAAACAACAGTTTACTTTCTAACTGTCAACTTTTTAATTATAGAAAAGTTTAAAGAAATTCAACAATCATAAAAATTTCCAAATGTCAACATTGGCAGGATTTGCTGTCATTTCCAAATAAAATTATAAATTTATTTTTTGTATTTAAAAATCTAAAAAAAATTATAAAAAATGATCAACTATTCTTAGATTTGGCCTAGTTGATATTCCTCACTCAATTAAACTACCAAATTTATTCTGAAAAAACCCCCTCATGCCTTCTACATTATTCATATACATTTTAAATATTCTACTAGAGTTTTACTGAGCAACATCACCATGAAGCACCTGTGAAGGAAGATGTTGAAGGACAAACTTTCAAAATAGTTTTTTTCCAAATCAAGTGAGAGAGCAAATGAATTTGCATCCAGACAAGAAGGTGGTTAAAGCTAGGGCTGTCAAAATGGCTCGTTGTTCGCGAACAGCTTGTGTTCGTCTCGTTAAGAAGCTCGTGTTCAGCTCGTTCGCTAAGTTAACGAGCCGAACACGAATACCACGAACAAATATTTGTTCGTTCGTGTTCGGCTCGTTTTGGCTCGAAATATTACTAATCAATTTTATATACATCATTGATAAGTGTTTTTTAAAAATTTAATTGACTACAAGGCTACAAAGATTAATAATTAAATAAAAGTATTAATGAAGAAAATAGAATAAAAATTATTAATTCAGATTCAAATGATTTTTTAAATCTTGTCTCAATCATTAACATCTTATTGCTACGTGATTAGGTTTGTCAAAACGGCTCTTTGTTCGTGAACGGCTCGTGTTCAGCTCGTTAAGCAAACAAGCCGAACACAAACATACTTTTTGAGCTCGAAATATAAACGGCCCGTTTACACCCCTAGTTAAAGCTTTGTAATTTTGGATTAATAAAATAATATATTTGGAGAGAATTTTCTTTAGGAAAGTACTTAAGTTCGTGGACTAAATTTAAAAAATAATTAAACTTAAAATCTTAGTATGGTAGCCGGCCATGCCAAATAATTAAAAAAATGAGTATTTGATTTAATTCTAATTGAAAAGTTCAGAGCGATTTACTTCTAATAAAGTATTTGTATTATTTAGGTAAAATATATGAAGTAAATCTGAATTAAAAATTAATTAGATTAATTAATTAACTTAATTAGATTACTTTAAATAATGTGACGAAACTATCTAAAAAAAGGAGCGACGGCCCAACACCTTTCATAATGGGTGTAAGTTAATGAATTTATTAAAGTAATTAAATTAATTAAGGAGGAAAAACTGAGGCCTACCAAGACTTTCTCCATATGGATTTAGCTGAATTGATTAAGTTAATTAGTTTATTCTAATTAATTTAAGGAGGGGGGCGGCCATGAACTTCCAAAAGCATGTTTAATTAAATATATTATATCAATTTAATTAAATTAATTACATAGGGGTGATTGGCCACATATTTACAAAATTGGTTTTAATTTATTCATTACATTAATTAAATCAATTAAAATATACGGAAAACATTAGTTAATTAAATCAAATTAATTTTGTTCTTATATTCTAATGATTTTAATTTTAAAATTTAAAAAGATGTATTTTAACAAGAATAATCCAAAAGAACAAATTGCATATTTTGATAATTTTATGCTTAATTAATGAGCTAATTCTTTTACCATGGATAATGTATCAATAATGCAGCTAAATGTATTCAAATATAAGTCTAATTGTATAATTCAAGGATTAATGCAAAATATAATCTTAATTATGCAAAATAGTTTTTAATGAATTTTAAGTGGCTGGAGATAAAATTTGATATTCACAAATTGAAGTAAATATGAGAAATGATTGGTGGTGATTTTAAAATTAATTTATGGTTATGAGCAAATATTTATTTATCAGACCTAATCAAGCAATAGAGTTTTTGTGAGGCTAAAATGAGAGACTGTAACCAGATGATTATAGTTGAGCAATGAAGGTCGAGCAATTATAATTGGGCTGGCAGTGCCTGAGATATTGTAGATCAACAACTGTAATTGAATGAATATAGCTAGGTGAAGAAAGTTGAGCGATTGTAGTTGGATAACCATAATATGGATGATAGAGCTCAAATGACTCATGTGACAGATAGACAGTGATGATTTGATGATAATGGTCAAGAGATTATGGCTCGATTGTGATTGTTAAATGGTTGGAATCTAACAACGAAGGATGGACAATAGTGATTTGAGTGTGAAGGCTGAATGGTCACCTTCCAACTATGGGCGACAGGACGAGCAACAACATCAATCATGCAGACATTGGCAATCCAGCGATGACAACAATCCTATAACATTACCTAGAAGGCCATGTTAGTGGTAAAATACTGATAGTGGTCTGACGAGCATCCGATAATGGAAGCAGTTATGCATCAATAGCGGTAGTAGATTGTGGCAATGGTGGCATTTTTTTTTCAAAAGATAGTGATTCAGTGGTAATCTGATGATATTAGTCAAGTAGTGGCTCTAGTATTTAAGATGGAATGGTTTCCCAGAGATGACAACAAACTGTTAAATGCTAGACAATTGTCAATGGTTGACGAAAATAAGTTTTTGTTCAATAGAAATATCAAATACATACAAATAAAAGTGATAATAGACGAAAAGAAAATCATGTGAAAAAACTAAAAAATCTGATCGAAATGAATTTTTTAAAAAAAGGGCAACCCCGAATGCTCCTCCAATTAGGTTCATGTAACGGCAAACTTCCCGGAAAAGTCTCTGGTTCGTAGAAGCTCAAACAGACAGTCTGAGACAAAAACGCAATTCTGCCAAATCTAATATTTAAACGAAATTAATTGATAATTAAAGCGCATAAAATCATAGTTATTGCGAGAAGCACGTACAAACCTTTCTATTTGTCGATTCAATCACATATAGTAATTTGCATTGTGGGCGATTTCAAATTATTCTTTCCTATTCAGCAAATATGGACTATTTCAATGTTTAGATTCAACTAATAAGTAAAGTTGCAGCCAATCAATTGGTTATTATTGTTTTGGAGGTGAGGAAGGGGACGAAGTTCTCTCCATCCCCAAACTTGAAAGCTGTAACTCTCTGTGAAATATCTGCGACGAACGGCGATCATGAATATTGAAGATGGAACTAGAGAGAATAATGGGGAAGGTAAAGACGATCTCTTCCATGCGCCTGTTTATAGTTTTCTGCTGCTTTTTTTTTCTTTTTTAATTTGAAGGATTTCTTTGCTTCTTTTATGGGTACATACCTAATAATTTCACTTTTTTTCTTTTTGGTGTAAATTCGAGTTTATTTAATTTAATTACTAATGAATTTAAGAAAATACATCACAAGGATTTAGGCCAAGCAAATTAAAAGGTGTTTGGTAGGATGCTTAGTCCGTCTTTTCTACTCTCGTTCCTTCTTTTTTGAGACGTGTCCGGATTTAATAAATCCCGCAGGGACAAATTTTATGGATTTATGTGGTTATTGCTTGTGACCATCATTCTTGTCACGGCTCGCCGGATTTATCGAGTTTGATAAATCCTATTTAATGTAAATTCAGTGTTGCAACCAAACACCGCTTAAAAGATTTAACTCAACTTAACATTAACTAAATCAACCACTATTCCGGATTTAAAATTATGTGAGTCTGATAAATTGAAATTTATGTGATTTATTAAATGCTATTTAACTTGATTCCTGGTAGCAGCCTGCCACCTCCAAATTTCAATTGGGAAAATTGGATTAGGAGATGATGAGATCTTCTTCTTCGATTTCATATATATATTTGCAATTGTTAAGGCCTGCATGATCAAAATTACATCAGATATTTTAATTTCAATTTATTATTTTTTTTTTCCAATTTTGATTTTGTGTTTAAAACTTTCATTTTAGTTTTTTTAATTTTTAACACTATTTTAGCATAGACAAAGTTCAAATCCAAAATTGTCATGTGAACTACCTCAGTTTCTTATGGGAAAAATTTACATACATCTCACATAATTTTTATGTATTTATATATCTAGTGTCCACATTTTCATATTTATATTTATAATAATTTGATGGCATATGTTTATGCATTAAAAATTAAAATAAATTTTTAAAATGTTAATAATATACAAATTTAAAATATAAAAATTAATTAAATATCACCTAAATAATGCAATAATAATATACTAATTTAATAATATAAAAATTTGTTAGCTCGATTTATAAAGTAGTCAAACATTAATAAATATTTGTCGCTTCGTGTTTGCGGTGTTTGGCTTGAAATAATTAAATAATTAAATAATTATAATTATTTATATCTTTTTATATTATTTTTTATTTATATTAAAAAATAATAATTTTTTTTCTTAAAAATTATTTGAGTGATATATTTATAAAAAATACAAGTTTTGGTGTTAGATATGTAGATGATTATGATTTAAGTGTTATGCGTGTAAAAATTCCAGGCATGAGAAAAGTTCTCCTAGCCCTCTTTAGTCCCACATAGGGTATTTTTGTATTTAGAAATTTCCCATATCTTTATATAATGAAGACTTAGCTAAGAAACTTTTTCAATTATGAAATTTTAAATCATTGGTACTTAGAATTTTATAATACAAATGGATTTGACAAAAAAATAAAAAATAAATATAAAATTGGTTCAATCGAACATCAATTCACCGGTTTTAATGTTAGACCACCGGTTTAGGTTGATTTCAATGTCAAACCGATTGAACTACCTGATTCGGTATGATTTTTTCAACTGTGGTAAATTTCATTTTTTTTAAACCAATTAAACCAGTCATTTCTGTGAAAATTAAAAACCAATGGTTACATACATTTTTATTTTGGTTCTTAGGAATCATTTTAAATTTACCTACACTTGTTATATTTTTTTATTATTGCTCGTTTTCCAAAAGCAAACACTCAATGATTAAGTTATAAAATCCATCGAAAAGCTTTGTGACCCGCGAGAAATTTTAAATTGTCGAGAAAGTTTTTTTTTTCTTTTTGACAGAAAAAATGCATTATTGCAAATAATTTTTAAAGAGTTTTGATCAGAGATTCTACTTTGTTTACACTAACATCGGTAACAAAAAAACCTTAATTTCTTACGTTTGCATATGTTCTCTAGTTATACAAAACTTCGTTATTTGAATTTCTATTACTCATTCAAAAACCCTTTGCTTTTGATGCAGAAGAGATTAATGATAGCCCAATAGAGGAGGTCAGACTCACTGTACCTATTACTGATGATCCAACAACACCTGTAATGACATTCCGAACATGGCTTCTAGGGATGATAGCTTGTGCTCTTCTCGCATTCATGAACCAGTTTTTTGGATATCGAAACAATCAACTCAGTATATCTGCTATCTCAGCTCAGATTGTTGTTCTTCCACTTGGCAAGTTACTAGCCTCAATACTTCCCTCAAAAGTCATAACTATTCCGGCCACAAACCTGCGCTTCTCTTTGAATCCTGGACCATTCAACCTCAAAGAACATGTTTTGATCACAATATTTGCCAACTGCGGCGCAAACTCGGTTTATGCAGTCAATATAGTTACAATTGTTAAGGCCTTCTATCACAAGAGTCTGCATCCTCTTGCAGCTTATTTATTGGTACAGACTACACAGGTAATTTTTTTAAAGTTTGTGTTGTTGATGTTGTTCGATATTATATTCACATTATTTCATGGATTAATGTTTTGTTTTAGGTTTGGCTATTTATTCCTACTCTTGGATGATTCTGAAAATTTTGCATAAAGCTATAATTTTGAGCATCATGTATAGAAGTGCATATTAAATCTATGAACAAACAAAATGACATATATCTTGTGTAATAATTTCATATTTTCTTTTTTATGTTTTTCTTCTTGACTCTCTAATAATCAGTTATGTTTGTTATGGACTTCAAGATGATGGGATATGGTTGGGCTGGCTTGTTCAGGAAATTTCTTGTTGACTCTCCTTACATGTGGTGGCCCAGTAATCTGGTACAAGTTTCTCTGTTCAGGTCTCCCTCTTTCTCTATCTACTTATGCATATACTGTCTATTTTCTTTTTTGAGAAAATATGTCTGAAAGTTCACTTTGCATCAAAATAATATGATAAATCACATCATAATCAATTTTATTTTTTGATGTAGGGCACTAAATGAACGAGAGAAGAGAAAAAGGGGAGGGATGACAAGACTTCAATTCTTCCTTGTAGTCTTCATATCAAGCTTTGCTTACTATCTCATCCCAGGATACTTTTTTCCTTCTATAAGTTCCTTATCCATCTTATGTTGGATATGGAAGAGCTCCATCACCATGCAACAGATTGGTTCAGCTGTTTCTGGACTTGGAATTGGTTCCTTCGGTTTTGATTGGTCAACCATAGCTGGGTTTCTCGGAAGTCCATTGGCCACTCCGGGGTTCGCAATCATTAATGTGATGACTGGTTTCTTTCTGTTTTTGTATGTTCTTGTCCCAATCGGATATTGGTCGAATTCATATAATGCAAAGAGATTTCCATTGTTCTCATCACATGTCTTTATGGGAAATGGAAGTGCTTATGATGTGGATCAGGTGTTGGATCCAAAGACATTCTCTTTTAGTCAGGAAGGATATGACAAGGTTGGACCAATTAATCTTAGCATCTTATTTGCCTATACATATGGGTTGAGTTTTGCTACGGTTGCTGCCACGCTATCTCATGTTGCACTATTCCATGGGAGGTAGATTCCTTACTTTGTTTTTTTTTCTAAGTATCCATGTGTATAAAGTAAGAAAAGTAAGTGCTATAGTCAACTTTTTTACGATATATTTATTGGAAAGTTTTTAATGTTTTTCTTGTTTTTTTGGTCCTCTATTTATTCATGCAAACTAATTTTTATTTGACAACCTATAAATTCAATGTATTAAAATCTTTTCAACTACAAAATTAAGGGGTCATTTGGGATTTAGTTACATAATATTTTAAGCTTTTGTTACTTGCTTGTGGATTAATCTCAGATAAAATATATTATTTTAAGTGCTTTTAAAAACTAAGGAGTCCTTCAAGATCACTTGATTTTTATTTTATATTTATTATGTTTGGTTTTTGACTTGAAATATAGCGTGTTTGTTATATTATAGCATGTTTAGTTATTTTTGAGAAAATTTAAAACAACTTTTAGATGTTTTGAATATTTTTAAAAATAAATTAATTTGATTTTACTACAAAAAATTTTAAAATGTAACAAAGTGCACTCACTAAATAAACAAGTTTTTAAATCCTGAAACCAAAATAATAATAATAATAATAATAAAAGTGAGCTCAAACAAGCCTCAAATTGTTTAAAAAATTAAAAAAAAAAGTATACAAAAAGTATATTAAGCAAAAATATTTATAGAAAAAAGAAAGACAGAATTGATCCCAACCTTGCCTTGCCTTAAATAATTGATAAGTTGATATTGAATTCAGGAATGCAACTTTTTCTTATATACTTTGATTGGATTTAACAAAGATTTGTTTGGGAAATTTTGTTTTGAAACCTTCAGACTTGCATGTGAAGCAACTCAAGATAATTACTATAAATTAAGTGTTCTATGTCAATAGGAAATTAGCATTATGTTTTTTGTTTTGGTTGGGATAATTGTAGTGGAGGAAACACTAAAAAATTTTCCATTAACTATTTTTATCATTGAACTGGCCTTGAATTTTGATTGTCTGTAGGAACATAATGAATCTGACAAAATCAGCATTCCGTGACGAATTTGCCGATGTGCACACAAGGATTATGAAGAAAAACTATGAAAGAATCCCACAATGGTGGTTCCATGTTCTCCTCGTCCTCATGTTTGGTCTGGCTATTTTAGCCTGTGAGGGCTTTGGGAAGCAGCTCCAACTTCCTTATTGGGGAGTTCTACTAGCAGGTGGTGTAGCTCTTCTCTACACTCTCCCTGTTGGTATCATCCAGGCTACAACCAATCAAGTCAGTTTCACTCTTATATTCTTTAATTCTTCTTTGATTTGCAAACTAAGCATCACAAGGGACTAATGTTTGAGCTTATAATGCAGCAAGTGGGACTAAATGTGATTACTGAGCTGGTTATAGGCTATTTATACCCAGGGAAACCACTCGCAAATGTTTCTTTCAAGACATATGGTTACATCAGTATGGCTCAGGCAATCACATTCATCCAAGATTTTAAGTTGGGGCACTACATGAAGATACCGCCAAAATCCATGTTCATCGTCCAGGTTGAGATTCTTAGTCCTCAAATGACTTCTGAATTTTTCGTCCCTTCATGATTTGATTTAATTCAAAATTTCTACTGTGTTTGTGATATTATCTTCATTTGGATTGAATGTGTTTCCTTACAAGTATGTTACCCAGGATACTGAAGTTATGGTAAAACTTAACGCATAATATAAGATTTCACATAACGCAAATTATAGTGATAACCTTGTGTTTATGTCTATATTCTGTGTGTGTGCGTGCGCCTCTACTTCATAATTAAACTGACCATTGTTTTCAAACATGAATTGTAGCTTGTTGGGACTGTTGTGGCATCCTCTGTATACTTCGGCACTGCATGGTGGCTCCTCGACTCTGTGGAGAATATATGTAACCCCACTAAACTCCCTGAAGGAAGCCCATGGACATGCCCTGGTGACGATGTTTTTTATAATGCATCCATTATATGGGGTGTGGTTGCTCCTCTAAGAATGTTTGGTCGTCTTGGCATCTACTCAAAGCTGAACTACTTTTTCCTCATCGGATTCCTTGCTCCCATTCCAGTTTGGGTTCTCTCGCGCATTTATCCAGAGAAGAAATGGATCAAGCTTATCAACATGCCTATAATCCTTGGTTCAACAGGAATGATGCCTCCTGCTAGGGCTGTAAACTACTTGATGTGGGGTCTTGTTGGTGTTGTGTTCAACATATATGTGTTCAGAAAATACAAAAGCTGGTGGGGAAAGAATAATTATATTCTTTCAGCCGGACTTGATGCTGGAGTTGCTTTTATGGGTATTTTAATTTATTTCGCTTTGCAAGACTATAACATTTATGGCGCAAATTGGTGGGGATTAGAGACAGATCACTGCCCTTTAGCTAAATGCCCAACTGCTCCAGGAGTTAATGTTGAAGGATGCCCATCATTTTGAGAGTTGTCATTCTGAATTGTGGTAAGAAGCTGAATACTTGTCAGGGAAAAAGTACTTGTTGAATACTTTTAACCCAAAATTAAGATTTTACCATGTTCCTTGCAATATATAGTTAGGAGTTTTTTTCTTGTGTTCAGTTTTTTTCTTTACAATGTAAAACATTTTTATTGCGCTAGATATGTTTTATTATGTTTGTAATTTAATGGCTGCTTCTCATCCTTACAGTAGATCATACAATTATATTCAATGTGAATGATTTTTCAGAAAGAATCTGCAAAAATGATGTCAGAAAAATAGTTTTTGAACTTCTCTCCACTCGTCTTACTAAATAAATCCAAATTATAAGAAGTATAAATAAAGTAATTTAATGTTATATTGTTTATCTTAGCATGTAACATACCATGATAAATTGGGAAGTCATATCTTTAGTTTATGAAAATATTTTTTTCTGATGAACTTATTTTTTAAAAAATTGTTTTCCTATTGTCAAAATAAAAATAAATATACATACATATATATATATATATATATAGACATATATATAATTTACTATTAATAATTTGAACTTTTGATAAAATATGAGAAATTTAAAAAAAGATGTTTTTTAACTCTAAAGTGCTTAGAAAGTGATGGAATATTTTAGAAGAAACCTGAGACTGTTTTTTGGGTATTTACAAAACTGTTCAAAATATTAAATTCAAATAAAAAAAAAATACTATTCTAAATGAATTGATATAAATTTATTTATGAAGGCATATCATTGCCTTTTATTTATTTGTAATTATTAGAAGTTCAAGGATCCTATAATAAAATGTTTGGTTTATAGTTTCATTAATTCTATGCTCCACTTCAATTGTGGTTTCAATAACAATTTATAATTACATATTATAAAAATTTTATTTATGATTTCAACAAGAAGATTATCTGAATGAACTTCAAGCTTATAACTTACAATAAAATTGACGTGCTTCAATTTATGATAATCATAGAATTTTATTAGAACTTTGATCAATGCCTTGAGTTTTGGCTCAAAATTTCATGGTTTTTGAAAATTTATATATATATACTATAGTTTTGGTCCAACCTTGAAGCTAGAAAAAAATTAAAAAAAAATTACAAGAACTTATAATCAAAATGATCAAAACATAAAATCAATGGCAAATGAAAAAAACTTATAACATCCAGTGTAAAATGAAAAAAATGTTTCGATTTGTATTCTGCCAAAATGTTATTCATTTTGGATTAATCATATTTTGGATGAATGGCAAACAATGCATTTTAAGCCTAAATCAGCATTCATATGTAGGGCTGTAAATGAGCCGAGCTTGAGCGAGCCCAGACCCGGCTCGTGTTCGGCTCGCTCGAATCTGGCTCGTGTTCGAAATTGGCTCGTGTTCGAAATGGCTCGTGAACAATGTGTTCGTGTTCGGCTCGAATTACATTTTCATGTTCGTGTTCGTCTCGTGTTCGGCTCGAAAATGGCTCGTTAGAATATAAAATTATTTAATAAATATTATTTTTTAAAAAAAATAATAATTTTGTCTAAAAATATTTCAAGGACAAATTTCATACAAAAATTCAGAAATTTATTAACTTAAGAAAATAATGAATTCAAAAAACTTTACAAAATTGATTACAACTGTTTTTTACAAGAATATTAGCATTATTTGACAAAAGCTTAAAAAATAAGAATCAATTTATTACAAATTTTAAAATGTACAAACTAAACAAGAGTAAAAAAAATCAAACTAAACAAGAGTAAAAAAAATACAAATAAAATCTTAAAATAAAAATCTAAATCTAAAAATAATTGTATTGAACATTTAATTCTTCTTATGCTTTACATACAACTCAAATAACTAAAACTAATTTCTGCGCATTATATCTTCATGAAACTGTTAGTCCGACTCCATGAACTGGTGCTGCAGGCATATTTTCGAGCCTTCAGAGTTCTTCTGTTTCAGATCTTGAATTTGAGCTCCTTGTGATTGGTAAATCAGCTGCATCATATCATTTATGGCAATCTTTTCATCTCATTAATTAAATAAATTATGAAGAGAAAAAAGAAAGTGGTTTAGGTACATACTGACTTTCTGCGGGTTTGTTGAACCTCCCTAAAGCAAGCTGTTGATATAACATTAGATGTCAAACCAAGGTTACTGTTACAAAGCAAGAATGATTAATGAGAAATCATAAATGTATTTTCTATAAATAAAAAGCCATCTTAGTTATAATCACGGTGCATCATACTCTATACATTTTCATAAATGTAAATTGGCTATTTATTGCTCACAAGGTTCTGAGAGTTTGTCTTGCAAGGTCTGCAATGTCAAAGATCCTAAGGAAATTTTGAAATACCATAACAGGCTTGGTGCACCTGCATATCTTTCAATCCTTTAAAATCCTATAATTTACATCCATCTAACCATTAAATTGAGAAGACTGGCATGACTAAAGCTCTTACTTTGTGTAGACAAAAAAGATTGGCTTGTCAGATCATTTCAGTACAAGAAATTCATTATGTGCATCTGATTACCATTTCTGTGCCATCAAAGAATTCTAACAGAAAGGTTGTACAATTTTAACTTCCAAAAGAAACACACATAATTACATTAAAAAGTTATTTACACATGCTGGAGCAAATAGTAAGAAGTTCGAAAATAAGATTGCCTATACTATAGCATCCAAAAGCTTTTAGGATTCATTCCGTAATGTGATAGCTTTATAAGAACCTTCCACGAGACGAACACTAACCAATTAAAAAGCATCTTACCAAGGGTTTGCGGGTGAAACAACCACGCAATCACAAAAAATAAGCAGGGCACAACTCATGCTATCTTCAATTTTAACTTCCAAAAGAAACACACATAATTACATTAAAAAGTTATTTACACATGCTGGAGCAAATAGTAAGAAGTTCGAAAATAAGATTGCCTATACTATAGCATCCAAAAGCTTTTAGGATTCATTCCGTAATGTGATAGCTTTATAAGAACCTTCCACGAGACGAACACTAACCAATTAAAAAGCATCTTACCAAGGGTTTGCGGGTGAAACAACCATGCAATCACAAAAAATAAGAAGGGCACAACTCATGCTATCTCAGTCATGTGCATAAATCCATACAGAAGCCTTGATCTCCCACAAAAAGAACTCATAATTTCAACTATTATCCATTACTCGTGATGAAAACAGAAATATAAAGAATTTCATCAATGCAATTCATTAATTTCTTATAGAGAATTTCAGCAATCATAAAGAATTTCAGCAATCAAAAGAAAAGAGCACAAATGGTGGACTCCCAACGAAAATATAAAGAATTTCAGCAATCAATAGAAAAGAGCACAAATGGTGGACTCCCAACGAAAATATAAAGAATTTCAGCAATCAATAGAAATCTTCAAGTATCCAATTGAACAAATGGTGGACTCCCAACGAAAGAAAGAATAACTTTATTTAGAATAACTAGACTTCACAAAACCACGCACTCTAATCATGCACAATAACAAACAATTGATTTCTTCTTGGTTTGAGCTTCCACAAACACAACACAATGTTTCTCCGTCAACAGAAAAGAGCACACTATGGCTTGAAATAATGAATAATAAATATCAGATCTTATGCTAGCATACCATGCACCTTTTATAGCTTTCCCAAGAACTAAATCTGATAATTGAGATTCTGTATCAAAATTGCATTAAATTACACCCATTAAATTATAATAAAAATCAGATCTTATGCTAGCATATCATGCACCTTTCATAGCTTTCCCAAGAAGCACTGAAGATGCAAATATGAAGATTAAGCTAACAAATATGAAGCATTTTTACCTCAGCTAACCACATTGATCTTAACATCCAGTCTCCAAATGTTTAGAATGGTTTAATAACATAATAAGTAACACCTAAATCAATCCTATTACCTTCGAGTTGCAAGGGTTGTTTTTGTTGAAAAACATTTTATTAAAAACTCTCACTCTAAGGTAAACAACATATAATAGCTTTGAAAACTCTCCCTCCATCTAGAAAACAAGTGAAATATAACATGTATAATACATAAAAATTGTCATAACAATTTATGATATAACTACAAATTGATCATCAACATTTTCTTCAATTGGCCTAGCTAGAAAATATATACAAATACAAACTTAGCCAATTCATCAGATCACTAGGCTAATTTTTCAAAAGTGCAAAAAGGAAAGGGGCAATTATTGGTTTATCACCTAAGTCTTTATTATTTATAAAACCAACCCCTAAGCATTTCTATTTACAATAACACAATTTCGTTCTGAGAAAGCGTGGGTTTACACATTTAGATATAAAGACCAAACTTCACAAAGATGCATGCCCTAAACACTCTTATATGATATGCAAATTTTCCCCAAACAACCCCCAAGCATTTACCTGAGTCTTTATTATTTAGGGCAAACTGCATTGGTATATATATATAGGCTCCATGGAGATGCTAACAGATACAACTATTTTGAGATTGACTATTTGGCTATTAGCCTTTGCAACATAATATTATACTACAATAAAAAAACTATTCAATACTTCTTATATAACATTTTAGATAAGAAAAAGAGGAGAGGGAGGGCGAGAGAGAGAGAAATAGTTGAAACAATCTTATAAAGTATTTTAGACAAGAAAAAACTTCTTCTCCACATGATTTATACTACATAGCATTTGATGATCCACATCAGTCATGTACATGTCATTTTAATATAGATATGAATCATATCTAGCATGCAAATAGAGAGATGTCCAAGGTAACCATCCTTTAAGAACAACATCTGAGTAGGAGAGAGTAAAGAAGAGATGAGGACTGAATATATTGTTGAAAGCTAAAAATGGTTAGAATATACATAAAGTCGATATGAGTAAAGAAGAGATGTCCACACCCTATGCTATATTAGCATTATATCGTAGTATAATTCAGCATAAAGTATAATTTCATACTATATAAACAAGATGTCATTCAAACTTTATGTTTAGAATAGAGAGATGCTATATAAAGTTCAGCATAAAGTATAATTTCATCAACAAAATATAAAGTATAATTCCATCAACAAAACATAAAGTTTATCTTGCCCAAAGCTCAAGTAGAAGATGTGTTTTGAAGTTGTTCCTCTTCCATTAATTCTTGCTGGAACAAAAGATATATGAAAAAATAAATGAGAAGAACATAAAATTAAAAGGTTAACATACGCTAAAAATTAATTTTTAAGAGATTTTTAAGCCTATGAATAGTCTTTTTAAGTAGGAATAAGAGATCATAGACTAATTGTTGAGACTGATAAGAACTAATTGTTGGAAGAAAATTACCAAAGGAGTTTTAAAAGTACTTGTGGAAGATCTAATCCAGCTAGAAGTCCATATTAATGCATTCACAGTATTTGCAGAGAGAGAGAGCTTCTATAATCACTAAGAACCCTTCCACCGGTACTAAATGCTGATTTTGAAGCAACTGTTGTTATTGGGATTGATAGTATATCTCTAGCCATTTTGGACAAGCAAGGATATTTGAGAGTGTTCAACTTCCACCACTCTAGAATATCAAATTTCTCATTTTGATACCAATCATAATTATATAAGTCCCAAAAGCTTAACCATTAGCCCTAACAGCATAGGAATTACATGGGTTGCATACATGGGTTGCAGCAATGGGCAAGATAGGCGTTGCTCAGATATAAAACCACAGAATTATTCTTCAAACATACCGCTACTACAATAAAAAATGAAAAGAAATTCATTTTGTTTTCGAGTACTGTTAATTAGATTAAAAACCTGCAATTCAAGAGACCAATGGCGTATTGAAAGCCACATTTTATAGTTGAACAATGCTACTGTCGATATTAAAACTCAATTGCAAACTAAGAAGGATGAATAAAGATATAGATATGAACATTAGTAAACTGCAAATACAATATAAATATGAAAGTTTAAAAGTTACTAGAAAGGTCAGGGGTGAACTTTTGATTGGTTTTGGTTGAATCAATTTATAAATTGGTCGGATCCATTGCAACCGAAATCTGCGATCTGAAAAATCAAGCCAATTAAAATTTTGATAAAACCAAGTCCACTTGACTGAAATTTAATACAGTTTAAACAGTTTAATTATAAACAAACCAAAGTTAATTGTTAGTTGGAATTCAATTATGAACAGACATCAAGAATTATATACCTTATGTATATAATATTAATTTAATTTTCATAAATCCTTTATTTAATTTTGAGTTTTATGTTTGTTTGGTTGAAGGAATCATGTCATAGTTTTTTGACAAAAAAAATTTTACGTTTGTTGTGACCAACGCTTACTATCCGAGGAGAAATAGATCTAGAGATTAGCAGGCGAATATGAACAGAGAACCCTAAGCTCTCGCACCGGAAAACCTTTCGTCGATTTTCAGAGAAGAATGAGGGAAACCGAGCAGTCAAAACCAAACAGTCGAGCCAACGCTTACTATCCGAGGAGAAATAGATCTAGAGATTAGCAGACGAACATGAACGGAGAACCCTAAGCTCTCCCACCAGAAAGCCTTTCGCCGATTTTCAGAGGAGAATGAGGGAAAGGCGGGGAAGCAGGCCCGCGATCGCGAATTTTAGAGGAGACGGCGGACGGGAGACGAGAATGAGATAGCTAGGGAGCGCTGTTATTTGTTAGGGTTACGTTTTATTATATATTATATTAAATATGTAATTTATGTTTTATAAATATATAATAGTATATAAGTAATAGTAATATATTATTCTTAATATTTTTTATATATTATAATTTATAAGAAAGTTTTTTTTAAAATATGATAATTTGTTTTTTAAAAAATTTTAATTAATTATAATTTATAATATCTAATTTTATGAATATGTATTATGTATATTTATATATATTTATTTTTGAGCCAATTCAAGCCGAACACGAGTGAGCAAACTTTTGTTCTCGTTTACATTTCAAGCTTAAAAATTTGTTCGTGTTCGGCTCATTAGGCTTAATGAACGAGCCGAACACGAGCTGCTTAACGAGCCGAACACGAGTTGTTCGCGAACAGCCAGCCAAATTGACAGCCCTATTCATATGGCCGAGGAAAACAACTGCCCAACGCTAGAGGCACTACTTGCTCTCATGGATCTTCTCCATCCGCCAGAGGTGGCCGCTAGATTTGTGGGAAGACTACTCTTGCAATGATAACATGTTGCGACCGAGCAAACTTTAATGCCTATCCATCCTCTCAAGAAGATGATGTTCTCGTAACCTCCACAGCTACCCCAAATGAAGAATGGTTGCTCGACTCTGGCGCAACTTCACACCTACATCCAAACTTGACCACCTTCAACTTGCTACACCATACATTGTCTCCAACTCCGTCACCATAGGTGACGACTCGACTTTACCCATCACTCACTCCGGCAAATGTATCTTACCAACTCCTAAACATAAGATCCAACTCCCTTAACTATGGCATTCTCCCTAACTCGCCTGAAATCTTCTCTCTGTTTACCAACTTACATTCGACAACAATTGCAACATAACTTTTAACAAATTGGGTTTTGTTATTAAGGACCAGGAGACAAACAAAACCTTGCTTCAAGAACCTAGCAGAGAAAACCTCTATCCCATCTCCACCTTGATCGCTTCCAACCGCACCTCATCTACTAAAATTTGGCACCACTGCTTAGATCTTCCCCATCAAGCCACCATCAAAGTTATCTCTCAGATAACTACAACACCAATACCTACTTATTTTCTTTTCTGTAAACTTATATCATTTTACAAATTACTTCTCAATCAATTTCATAAACCCATCAAAATCCTCTGAACCAATAGAGGGGGCAAATTCACGTCTCATACTCTACAAAACTGTCTTGACCATAACGACATCATCCACCAATTCAGTTGTCTTTACACGCCTCAATAGAGTGGAGTCGAAGAACGCAAACATCGTCACCTCATTGAAACCACCAAAACTCTACTTCTCACATCTCATTTGCCCCCAAAACTTTGGTCTGTTGCCCTCATGACCGCTGCTTACCGTATCAACGGGATGCCCTCCAAAACCACCTCTCTCAAATTTCCCTGCAAGCTCCTATATTGCCCCACACCATCGTACTCTCATCTACGCATCTTTGGCCGCCTATATGCTTCCCATGGAGAAAACCACAAACATCACACAAACTCTCCCTCACTGCTCCCCCTGCATCTTCTTGGGCATTCCACCTCTCACAAAGGATATTATAGCTACAACCTACAAACTAATCGAGTCCTAGTCTGTCGTCATTTCACCTTCAGCCAACAAAATTTTCCCTACTTCACTCCTGCACCTACTGCTACTTCATCGCCTATATCATTCGAAACCATCTCTCCCAAACTACTTACTCCCACTACTTTCACACCCAACAACAACACACCAACCATCCCTACCAAAATCACTTCCTCCCTTTCACTCCCTACAGCTCAATTACCTACTCGAAACAATTTCGAACCCACACCTACAACAGATATCGGTTCCACCCCTTTACTTCCCATATGAACAGATCCAATGACTACTAGATCCAAAATTGGATCGCTCAAACCCAAGTGACCTCTCAACCTTTATACCACGATTAATCAAAACCCAAACCCTACATGCTATACTCAGGCGGCTAAGTATTGAAATTGGTGAAAAGCAACATCCCTTGAATATCAAGCCCTCCAATAGCAAGACACGTGGATATTGGCTGCCCACCACCTCACCAAAGCCTTATTGGTTGCAAGTGGACCTTTTAAACCAAATACAATGCAGATGGCACCATATCTAAGCATAAAGCATGCCTCGTCGCTCAAGGATTCAAGAAACTCGAGGGAATTGACTACACCACCACCTTCAGCCCCTTTGCCAAACAATCGCCCTGATAGTGGTACAACACACTCATCAACTACCTCAAAGACAATCAGCTCATTGTAAGCACCACCGACCCCTCCTTCCTCTTTTAGAAAAATGAGTCAAGCATCTCTTTTCTTGTCTACGACAACGACATACTACTCACTAGTAACAATCCAATTGAATCAAACTAATCTCTGCTGTCAAATCAAAATTCAACCTCAAAGTCTTTGGACCCGCCAACACTTTCCTCTGCATAACCACACAGAACACACCCAATGGCTACCATCTTACCGAAACCTCCTACATCACCTCCATTCTTCAACAAATAGACATGCTTACCTGCACATCCCCACCATTCAAACTTCAACCAAATTTTACCACGTTGCAGGATCACTCCACCCTAAACTAGTAAACACTTTCCTCTACATAACTACACAGAACACACCCAATGGCTACCATCTTACCAAAACCTCCTATATCACCTCCACTCTTCAATAAATAGACATGCTTACCTGTAAATCCGTCTGCACACCCCCACCACTCAAACTTCAACCAAATGCAACCTCCCTGTTGGCATCAATTTTTGGATATCAAAGGTGTGGGGTGTCTACCTTTGATCGACGAAAAATTTTTATCGCGCGCCATGCACGAATTTTGCTCAGATTGACCTGAGCACCAGCAAGCTTGTTCAGATTGCACTGAATGACGAAACGGACTATGCGAGTGAGTTCGGAACGTCGGTTCCACTTGGAAAAGGCGCTCGTTGCACCACAATTTCGCGTGCGGGCTTAAAATAGTCTTGCCCACATTTTTTTGCCCAATCAACGAAAAAGTGGTCCAGATGACCCCGAATGACTCCGAAAGATGAAACGGACCACGTGAGTGCGTCCAGAATGTCAATTTCACTTACGGGGGATGTTCACTTTGCTACAGCTTCGCGGGCGGGGTAAAAATGTGTGAATTATCGTTTTGGGCGCAATCGTCAAAAAAGTGACCCAAACGACCCCGAATGACAAAATGGAATGCGCCAATGCATTCGGAAAGTCAATTTTAGCCAAGAAGGACGTTCACTTTGCCGCAAGGACGTATATGGGTGAAGAATACACGAAGGATAATTATAATAATATAATAATAATAATTATTATAATATAATATATTATATTATTATATATATAAAATCCTTTTAAAAACCCTGGCTACTCTCCCTCTGGTTTTCGCGACACAGAACTGCCTCCGCTCCCGATCCATCGCGACCTCTCCGATCTCGCCATCCACCGCTCGAGGCTGAAGCCCGCCGACCTTCGCTCCTCGCCAGCGGATGTCGGTGCCATCTCCTCCTCCTCTAGGCTACCTCTCAAATCGCACAAATCCATTCGCGAAACCTAGTTGCCAGCCTTCTTTCACGAAACCGAACCGAGCCTCTTCGCTGGAGCTTTCCCCCTCGCCTGCGAAGCCCACCGTCACCAACCACGCTCCGAGCGCCACCACCCTCCGAGCACCTCTCGCCGAGCTTCGCCTCTGTCTTCTTTGCAAAAGCTTGCCCGGGCTCCCTTCTTCTTTGCCGGATCTTCACCGTCGGTCTCACCGCGGGCCTAGCCGGCAGTCCTCCCTCCTCCGACGACCAGAGACGCACCCTCCTCCTCCTTCTTCTTCTCTTCTTGGCTGCAAGTAGATCCGCCGGCTCCTCATTCAACTCCGACGCCAATATCCGGTCATTTTTCGGACCTCTTCCTCGCCCACCTTTTTGTCCCGTCGGCGTCAAATTTATACCGGTGAAAATCAGCAGGGCGAGCTTAAAATTTTGGGCTTTCCTCTGCGTTTCTTTCTCTCCCAGTGCGCACCGCCGGCAGGCTAACTCCTTTACCTCGCCGTCCTATCTTCCCGGAGACCGGATACTTTGTCGGAGCACCTCAACGTCGCCAGACAGCGAGCGGCGTCTCTGTTCGAGGAGGTGCAAGCGTCTCTTCCTTTGCGAGGAAAACTCCTCTTTCACCGTCATCAAGCGATCATCTCTCACGAAGGCACCTTTCTTTTAGTGTCGCATATTTTTATATGCTAAATTATTTATTTTCTGGTACTTCACATCCCTCACTGATTCCTATCTCCTATTCTCCTCGTTGCATGATTCATTGTGGGATGCACTGGAGCACGGACTGGATGTCGACGGCTTGGAGCAAATAAAGAGAACGCGCCTGCAACCTTCACGGTGGTGAGATCCCCTAAACTTATAGCTAGCCTTAGGTTTAGTGGTGTCTAGGCGTGTAGGTTTGATCGCCCATACGGGGTGCGTTGCGCGCCGCGGGGTGGCGCGTACTCCCTTTGTGTAACCAAACGCTCTCCGTAGAGCCGAGTGTCTCCCCTTGGTTGTGAGCCTTAGAACAAGTCTTGATGGGTCGGAGTCCTTCACTCCCCTTGCTTTGGGTTCCCCAGTTTTACTTGGAGAAGTTGGGAGGTCAGACTTGGTAAAGCGAGAGAAGCTTTGTAGTTTTCTCACTTTGCAAAGTCTGGAGGAGTTCGCGAAATGGGAAAAGCTTTGTAGCTTGCACATTTCGCGACGCCGTGGAGAGTTTTCCCTTTGGAGATTCGGGGAGAAAACTCCCCACATTTCCTCACCAAAACAAGAGGCGGCGATGCCGCATTTTCAAGGATCTAAACCTTAGGTTTCCCAGGTGAGGTCGTTAGTACAATCATAGCTCGCTATCATGTGTGGTCATTTGCACCTCATTTTTTGCATATGTGTGTCTTGCATTGTTACATATTGTGTGTCATATATCACACTTGCACTTGCACTTGCACCTTGCACCTTGCACCTTTCACTTGCACTTGCATCTTATATCTTGCACTTGCATCTGCACCAGCACCAACACCACTTGTGCCTTGATCGGTTATCCCAAACCAGTTGCGTCACTTGTACTTTAACTGGCTACCCCGGTCCGGTTGGCACAATACTTTGGTTTGACCGGATGCTCCATCCCGATCGACCTACCACTTGCTCCTTTGCATGTTGTGTATGTGTATGTACATGTTTGTTTGCATAATCGATATCATCTACTTGAGTTGTATTCCTTCGGGTCACTGCCTTACCGACATACTCTCTTTTCGGGCCCTTGCCGCTACGACATGCCTACCTCTGGGTCACTGCCTTACCGGTATACCCTCTTTTCGGGCCACTGCCGCCACAGCATGCCCACCTTCGGGTCACTGCCTTATCAACATACCCTCTTTTCGGGCCTCTGCCACTACGGCATTCCAATTCCTACGAGTCACTGCCTTCATGGCATACTCTTTGTCACTACTTATATGTTCTGATTTTCCTGCATTAGCATTAGCATTTGCATTAGCATATTTGCATGGATAGCGAGCCAGGTTCGTTAGAAGAGTGACCCTGTGTTGGTCGCGATGCCTTAACGAGCATTGTTTGTTGGGTTGATCCCAGTGAGCAATGCGAGTTGAGTCATTGGGACTGACATGAGTATAAATATCTAATAGATCTAACTCGTGTCATCATTCTTCGTGACACCCTTTAGATCCTTTGGATCTTTATGATAGGTCGGTATGACGACCTTGTCAAAGTCATATTATACCTATACTTACCCCCTCACTTAGATACTAGGTTAACGCACCTTCCGTTAGATGGTGTGCTAGGCTAAGACTTAGGGTGCTAGATAGTCTTTTTGATACTTGGTTATTTTTCTCTGTTGGATTGGTTGCTCTAGCAAAATATCTTTCTTTTGCATTATGCTTGTGATGTGATTGCATGTTACATTTGTGTGGTAGTGTGTTAGGGCGTTCTTTTGCAGGGAGCCGTGCCTATTTATATGCATACACACAGGTACCACTATTGGGGGAGCAAGTAATGATTTCTGACTCTTTTGTGACTCTTTTGCTTGTGCTCCCCCACCATTAAGGCATGGCTCATGATACGTTATTTGCACCATTAAGGCATATACGTTATTTGCATATTTGCAATGTGAGCTTTCCCGCTGACACTTGTTTTCATGCAGGATTGAGTCTTTTATTTTCCTATGTATTTTTTTTAGAGTCTAGGAGAGTCCTGTAACAGAGATAAGATACAGACACGGGTTCCGAGACGTTTAGCACGGGAACCACGTGGAGGAGTGGAGGACCACGTGGAGGGGACCAAGAGTAGATTTCGTGCCTCGTATCTTAATTCTGCATTTTATATTGATATATAGAATTAGGACCGGGCATGTATAAGCGGAGTCTGGCCGCCCTTTTCTTTTTTGGGATATGTTGCCGACCCAGCGGCACTGGCCTGTTTATTATTTTGGTTTGACTTGCTTTGCTTTATTTTTGCATCATGTTGAATGTCTGCACTTGCATGTGTTTTTTGTGTTTTATCTGGGATTTCACGATACAACATAGGCTCATTAAGGACCCTAAAATTGTTATTTTCTACAAAATCCTAAATAAAATGTTCAAGATAATTAAAATTTAGGATTAAAATATTCAGGATTTAAAAATTGCAATATTTACTTTCTTGCATATAGTAATAGGGCCTCCATAATACTTAGGACTGCTCTAGATGACTACATTCATATATGCATGTCCCGAGGAAGAGTCCCCATACTTTTCCAACCTGACTGACCCTGTATGCCTTCATATAGGTGGTTGTCTAGTGCGCCTAGGATGTTAGAAGGCTCTCCGACCCAGACGGCGTATAAGTCCTTTTGTTTGGAGTGTTTCCAGCTTTGTAGCTGAACCTCCACTTCTCTTTCTTTCTTGAGGCATCCTTGCTATTTTGGCAGGTATAAGTCCCACCTCTTGGAGCTCCAGCTTATAGTTATACGATAGAGTTTCCTTCCTTTGACCTTAGGGCTACTGAGGTTCCCGTGGATGATGCAATTTACGGATTGCTGACCGGGGATTTCAGGACGTGTTGGGTCGACTACCTTCACAACCAGGTAAACTTAGGGTCCTAGTAGCTGTGTATGACGGGTCCATGGTACCCCGTCCCAGTTACCTCTACCTTTTAGGATCACTCTACCTTCCTTTTTGTTGAGCCCCTTTGAGCCCTGTCGCTCCTTGACCTCGTTGATATCACCTTAACGACCCGATGCCGATGAGCTGCCGCCTATTTGGGATACGGCGATTTGTCCTCTACTCTTTGGCCCGGACGTGCTTTGACGTATTGGGATATCCCCATCAAGATTATTTAGGTTATTCTGTGGGTCTGTGGGCCCCATGTGCTGATAAGCCGCTATCCATTTAGGAATCTGAGAGACTCATTCTCTGCCCGATTTTTTAGCGTGAGCTTTGAAGCATTGGGACTGTTCCCACATGAAATAACCTTCCTTTGGTTGCCTATACCCCAGGTTTATGATAATATGAAACGAAACTCCTTTTATCGAGAGTATTCTTGAGTATCCCCCAAGATGTAAT
>NW_018165332.1:358660-361848 GCF_001263595.1 Phalaenopsis equestris | reverse complement strand
GAAACTCCTTTTATCGAGAGTATTCTTGGGTATCCCCCAAGATGTAATTAACCAGTAGGAACACGTTCCTCTGGGAGTGCTCTTGACCCCAGAACAGGTACATACATCTGACTCTCTAGTTATGGGTAGTCTATGTAGATACTTCTTTCGCGGATATTGGTTTAAGGTGCCTCCGCCCGATCTTGTTTGGGCAGACATTCTTAACCTATCCTTGTGAGGTTTATTGCACGTAGACTCTCCACGTTTTAGTTTTTCTCTAGTTTGTCACTTTATCATATGTCCCTTCTTATTCGATTCCTCTCCTCTTTGAATCATTTATATAGTTTGGGAGGGATACTTATTTGAATGGGGGAATTATACGACGATCGACAAGCTGGCGACTCCTTTTAAAAATAAAAAAAAGAGAAAAATGAACAGAAACACTCCCTCCAAGCATATTCCAACCCAACTCAATTTTACCGTGTTGCAGGATCACTCCAATACTTGACCATAACTAGACTGACATTGCTTTTGTTGTGAACTACCTATGCCAACATATGCACCAACCTTTTCAAGTCCTCAAATGTTTCCTTTGATATTTTCAAGTTACATTCAAGTTTGGTCTCCCTCTCATTCAGGGCGATCTCCAACTCACAAGCTACTCTGACTTCGACTGGGTCGGTGACTCAACAGATCGACGCTCAACTTCTATATTCTACACCTTCATCGACAACAATCTCATAGCATGGACAATACAACTTTAGAAAACTGTTGCTCGCTCCTCAACCAAAGCAGAATACAGAGCTCTCGCTGCAACAACTACAGGCATTCTATGGCTTCATTGACTTGTTCACGAATTTCAAGTCTCACTCACCACACCAACACCCATCTACTGTGACAACACCTCCAATTGCCATATCTCTCAACCCAATTTTCCATGCTCTTACCAAGCATGCTGAAGTTGACTATCACTTTCTACGTGACCACATCCTCCAGTGAAATTCAGATCTCCCACATTAATTTTCAAGACCAAATAGCGGATATCTTCACCAAAATCCATCCTTCAGCTCAGTTTCATGGATTTCAAAGCAAACTTACAATTGTTCCACCAAATTGTTAGTTTGAGGGGACATAATAAACCCATATCATTTCACTTATTATGAAATGTTCTCCACTATCGCAATATCTCACCAAAGGACATAACTCGTTTCTCCACTTTCCCCTATTATTACCTACTTTATGTATTGTCTTTACCTTATATTAAGTTCCATTGAAGACTCTTAGTTCCATTGAAGAAGTCTTTTTATATGCACAAAATCTGAGGTTATCCTTTACCTTACCAGCTACCTTAACATGATTTTCTTGGTTTGTTTTGCCTTTGCTTATTCAATCTCTCAACTGATGCATTAAGCAGGCGTGTAATCCTTCTAACGGCTATTAAGTCTACTATAATAGGGATCAAACTTTACAAGAGTGTACGTAGTTGATGTGTATTTTACCCATGCATGGTCTCAGTGCCTCACACTCACTTGGTTTCAAGAAATTTTTCTATCAACTCTGGCTTTGTTATAAAGATAGCCAGCCGTGGATTACCAACACCTCTCTTCAACAATAGCTTATTAAGGATCTACTGGTGGAAATTTGGCAGCACATGTGGAAAGAGATAAAACTATACTTGTAGTCCGATCTAGGTTTTGTTAGACTAGACTAGGATGAGATGTGTGTCATTTTTTTGACAAGAGCCACATTTGTTAAGTGTTCGAAGGAACCACCCAAAATGACGGGCTCTTATTGGACACTCTCTCTCCTTAAAAACTTTCTCCATGGTATTTAGCTCTATGCTAAAGAGAAAGTTTTGGAGGATGATTTCTGATAATGTTAATACATTTAAGTTGGTATTATGCACAATTCATCTCTTGTCTGCCTTTTTTATCATTTTTGACTGAACCAATCAGAAGGGCTCTTTCTTGATAATTTTAACTCTTGAAACACATCATTGTAGGATATTTCATGAATGGTCCGTGATTGAGTGAACTTTATGGAAGAAAAACATTTTGAACCCAATTTGAGCAATACTATTATATTTTCAATCTTCTGTCATATTCAATAGACTTGGATTTTGGAGCAAAGGTAGAGGTTAACAATATCTGGTTAGTATAACCAGTGTATGAATCATGCTCTAGTTTTGGAAAGGAATTTGGTGAGTGGATGGAGGTAGGTTCATTACAACACCTATTGATGGAGATGCCTGAAGGTGCTTCATTTACAACACCTGTTGATGTGTTTAATTTGTTCACGAGTTAGCTCTGCTCAGTTTATATCAAATTCAATGAAGAACTTCATGCATCAAGCTTGTGAACATGTAATTGCAAAGAATAAAAGGTTTTAGTAGTGCATTTGGGTTTATGAAGTTGAAGATAAACAATGTTTATGATGTAATCTTGAGTGCTGACATAATGAGTGCAAAAATCATTTGAAGATTCTTCTTAAAAGCAGTAGGAGAGGTACAGGAAAAGTTAACAGCTAAGGTAAATCTGATCTCTCAAAAGCTCACAATAATGTATGTTGGTGATGTGACAAAATTAGTTACATGGAAAAAAAAGAATGATTGTAGCGAAATATTTGGTAAAATTTGAATTATATATAGGTATTTGTGCATGTTCCAAGTGATGTGAGCTATAATGCAGTAATTCTTAGTGTAGGTTGTCCTATGGAGTTGAATCTTGGTTTTAGCTGCAATCTTGGTTTTAGCTGTTTAGCTGCATCTTTTCATTCAACTCATGTAAAGACTTTGTAGCTAGTTATTTTACATAATATTAGGAGAATATTCATCTTTCTAATGACATGTTAAATTTCATGGGAGTTGGTGACATATAAATCACAATAAGTCACGAGAAACTTTACAATCTGAGGCTTCTTTTTGGCTTGAAGTGCAACCTTACATTATGTCAAAAAATGAAATAATGGGAACAATGGTTAAATCTATTCATCATAATTTTAATGGTTTGACATTGACCAAAGGAAAATATGTTGAGATTTTCATACCTATTTTGTACTATTTTTGATGTTATTGCACTTTAAAGAAAGGTATTTTTGATGTTTTGTTGCAGAAATGATGAATTAGGGTCATTGGAGGAAAAAGATGCAAAAATGAGCAAATTTGGTGCGAAAAGGACCAAAATGTGGAGAATTGAACTAGGCCGCCGACG
>NW_018165332.1:356369-358076 GCF_001263595.1 Phalaenopsis equestris | reverse complement strand
ATCTTAATTTACTTTCAATCTGGCCAATTGATTTGTTAAAATATGTTGAGTTTTACAACTAAAGTGAAGATTACATCCAAGATTTAGGGAGGTCAAAGCCCTTGGAATTTGGGTGCAAATAAAAAGGGAAATAATATTATCGGGCGTAGAATTGGAGATTTTAGAGTGACAGACTAAGATCCCTAATTGGTCCTATCGTTTAGGGTGCTGAAGTGTAGATGTTAGCCCTTAAGCGTGGGGAACGTGGGAGCTCCAAAGTGAGAGCCGGTATCCTCCCAGCCTAGCTGCTGATTCAATAAACAAGCATAGGATTAGTCAATGTTCTTTATGCCTGGACCAAAGGGTAAGGAATAGGTATGTTCCTTTATGACTCAATATAATTTGAACTAATTCACTTTATCCATTCACTATAATTTCTTAAGAAGGAGAATGATGTTTTCTTATATATTGAATATCACTTTAAAAACTTCATTAGTAAGTTATTTAATAGTTATTAAAATTATCTATTTATTTCAATTTCCTATTAGTGACAGATAAGCAAATTGAACTTCCTTGTTGTGATTAAAGTATTGCTTTTCTAAAATCTTAGTCCGCAGTTCTAACCACTTTCTGTGGGATCGATATATAGGACTTCATTAGAGCCCTATATTACTTGAGCGATATGTATACTTGCGTTGATAAGTGTGACTTTACAATTATTGAATATTTATTACGTCCATATTTATCTTGTATTTTAAGCTTATAAAAAGTCGCTATCAAGTTTTTGGCGCTGTTGTCGGGGAGTGATTGAGTGATTGAGAGAGTGAGTCAAATCACGATCAGAGTAACAAACAAATTAGGATCATTAAAAAACCTTTACTTGAATTGAAACTTGTTTTTATATTTAGTTAATTATATTACTGAGTACTGATTTTAATTTGTATGCATAAATTTGGACCTGAAAAACTTATACCCTACGATTCAGAATTAGAACGCACGGTTAGAAGGATTAGAAAATTAAGAAGAGAACCTAGAAATTCTGATACAATGGAAAACAACCTGAACAATCAAGGAATAGAGAATGAACACCAACTTAGACCGCTAAGAGATTATGAAAATCCTACAGCAGATGAAAATTCATTATCTAACCAAAATCCTGATGTAGCTGCTAATTCATTTGAGCTTAAACCTGCTATTATCTAAATGGTACAAGGAGGTACACATGGAGGTACACAAAATGAAGATCCAAACTTACACCTTGCTAGTTTTTTAGAACTGTGTGCTACTTTTAAATATGACTGAGTCTCAAACGATATTGTTAGTCTTAGACTTTTTCCTTTTTCACTGAAGGATAAGGCTAAGATGTGGTTAAATTTGTTAGCACTGGGATCTATTAAAACTTGGGGAGAACCTTCACAAAAATTTCTATCCAAATATTTCCCTCCATCCAAAACTGCTAAACTTAGAAATGACATAACATCATTATGTTAGATTGATGGAGAGTCAATATATGAAGCTTGGGAGAGATTTAAAGATCTTCTTAGGAAGTGCCCTCATCATTCGTTACCAGATTGGTTGATAATTCAAACTTTTTATAATGAATTAGTAGGATCTCTTAGATCGATTATAAATGCTGCAACTGGTGGTTCTTTAATGTCAAAACCTTTTGATGAAGCTTATTCATTAATAGAAGAGATGGCTACCAACAATTTTCAATGGCCCTCTGAG
>NW_018165332.1:353954-354254 GCF_001263595.1 Phalaenopsis equestris | reverse complement strand
AACAAAAGAAAATACTGAATTAATACCTATCAGACAAGTTACTGGGTGGTGTATTTGCATTGATTATAGAAAATTAAACACTGCCACCAGGAAAGATCACTTCTTTTTACCCTTTTTAGATCAAATAGTGGATAGACTTGTTGGGCTCAAATTTTTTTATTTTTTATATGGATATACCGATTACCATCAAATTCCTATTGCTCCTGAGGATCAAGAAAAGACAACATTTATTAGTCCTTTTGGAACTTTTTCTTTTCAAAGAATGCCTTTCGGATTATGTAATGCACCTGCAACATTCCA
>NW_018165332.1:352033-353253 GCF_001263595.1 Phalaenopsis equestris | reverse complement strand
CATACTGATCACTCTACTATTAAATATCTGATGCAAAAGAAGGATGCTAAACCAAGGTTGATTAGATGGATACTTTTAATGCAAGAATTTGAACTTGTGGTTATTGATATAAAGGGAACTGATAATCAAATTGTTGATCATTTGTCAAGATTAAAAAATCAATAATTATACGACACTGACAACGAAATTACAGACAGTTTCCCTGATGAACAACTTTATAATATTAATGAGTGGAAAATACTCTGGTATGCTGATATTGTTAACTATATTGTAAGTGATATTTTGCCACCTATGCTGACGTTGCAATAACAAAGAAAATTCATCATGATGCAAAAGCATATTTTTGGGATGAGCCTTATTTATATAAACAATGTAAGAATCTTATTATGAGGAGATGTGTACCTTATGAAGAAACTGAGCTGATCATTCAGAAATGTCATGATTCTGAATTTGGAGGACATTTTGGGATTGATAAAACTGCTTATAAAATTTTACAAGCTGGATTTTATTGGCCTACCATCTTTAGAGATGTTTATAGATACATAAAAACTTGTGATCGATGTCAACGAGTAGGCAATATATCTAGAAGAAATGAAATGCCTCTAAATTTCATGTTAGAAGTTGAGATCTTTGATGTTTGGGGATTAGATTTTATGGGACCGTTTATTCCTTCATTTGGGAACTTATATATATTAATTATTATAGATTACGTTTCTAAGTGGATTAAAGCACAAGCTTTACCTAGTTGTGATGCTAAAAGTGTTTCAAGATTTTTAATGAAAAATAATTTCGCTAGATACGAAATGCCTAGAATGATTATCATTAATGAAGGATCCCATTTCAGAAATAAATACATTCAGAGATTGACATAAAAATTTAATATTATTCAAAGAATCTCTATTGCCTATTATCCTCAAACCAGTGGGTTAGCTGAAATTTCTAATAGAGAGATTAAACAAATACTCGAAAAGACTGTAAACCCTAGTAGAATTGATTGGTCCACTAGATTGGATACTGCATTATGGGCTTACAAGACTGCTTATAAAACTCCTATTGGAATGACTCCTTATAGACTGATTTTTTGAAAGACTTGTCACTTACTAGTAGAATTGGAGCATAAAGCATATTGGGTGATTAAAGAATTCAATTATAATTTGAAAGATGCTGGTAAGAAGAGATTGTTACAATTAAATGAATTGGAAGAATTAAGAAATGAATCT
>NW_018165332.1:349553-351580 GCF_001263595.1 Phalaenopsis equestris | reverse complement strand
ATCTTAAAAATTAGATCCATGAAGAAAAATTGGAACGCATTCAAACTAGAGCAAAACTGTGCAAATTTTGCCTTGGGCGCCGACGGCGCGACCGGCGAATTGACGGTTATGTGGGTTCAAATGGCAGTTTTTGGCGGTTTTTGGGCGGGAATTGTCTTTTTAAAATCAAAAATTTGATTTCTAGTTCATATTTTCCCTTCAAAAATAAAGTGAAACTCCACCAATTTCATTCTTATGGCGTCAAATTCCCCTGATAATCCCAGAATGCAAGTTTTCAATCGGCAAAAGTTTATTAGTGTTGAAGCGCAGCGAATCTTCAACAAGTTGCTGATGAAGAAAAGATTGATCAAAGAACAAGGATTCGTGAATTGCAGATTGAATAATCCCACGACGGATATTGAAGAAACGATAGTGCAGCGAACATGGGAAGTGCTATGCTACACTACTACCGTCGTGGTGGGTTCCCTTGGGGAAAAATTAAATTTGCATGGAATCAACCAAAGAGTTGTTTATGTGCGAGGAAGATGGATCACTTTCACTCTTGCATGGATCAACGAATTATATATGATAGAGAATGTTCCTGTCTGCCACTATTCCAATTTCATCCCAACGAGAAACCAGATGAATGAGATTTACCAATATCTAACGGATGAAACTGACAACTGGGAAATAAGAGAAAACATGTATGTTAGTTTTGCTACAATACTCCTGAATCTCATTTTGAAACATTGGCACTTTTTCATTTCTACAAAACTCTTACCGACAATGAAGATCAGTAAAGTTTATAAAGAAAGTGCCATTTTGAATTATTGCATCCAAAGGGGACTGCTGATCGACATTGGATCTATAATTGTGAAGTCGATTTTGGGCCTGATCTTTCACAGATCAACTTATGGGCTTGGACACCCTCCACAATTTTCTCACTTTGCAGTCAGTTCCAAGTGTCCTACAAAAATTGAGAAAAGGTATTGCTTCCTTGGAAGCCTTTGGATCCAATTGAAATATTCCCAGTTTTTGAAGATGAAAATGACATGACAATTATAGTAGATCAAGCGTCTCAGAATTCACTGCCAGTTCAACCCTTAGTCCCTAATAAGTCTCTTATGATCCTGTGCCGAATTAAGAAATTGGAAAAGGAGGTACAAAATGTCATGAATGCGATTAATAATATCTCTGATTTCTTCGATCATCTAGACTGGAGGATGAAGGAACATTTTGAGCACTCTGGACATTTAGAAGATGATACGATTGATAGAGGAGGATTCTACTGAAGAATTTTCATTCTGACCCTTCTCCAACCTCTTCGTTCATATGCAATCAATGGGTGATCTCAGAGGAGAATCAAGTACCGAGTCTGAGGATTAGTAGATTTATATTACTACCTATCTTTCTATCTATGTATTTTGATTTGAAATTTATATTTACTTTGCTTTAGAATTATGCTTGTAGATCTCTGTATAGTTGAGACTAAGCATAGGATGTTTTGTTTTCAGTATTTTGAGTGTTGTGGCTTGTATTGTGACGCTAAATTAATGTATTGAGGTTGAGCAAATACCAAACTTAGGTGTGTTATGTAACGTATATTGTACCATTGGAATTTATATGAAAATGTGATGTTTTGTGTTGTGAAAGTTTATATGTGCTAAGTACATTTAGTCACTTATAATTATGTCCATAAAGATTAAAAGGATGTCGTTTAGGCTTGGAATTGATCAAAATCACAAAAATCCGGAATTTGGACAAAATCAATAAGCCCGCCGACAGCACCCTCGACGCCGCCGACCGCGAGATTTTCCCGAGACTTAGGATTTAAATTCCAATTAAGCGCGCCGACAGCGCCATCGACCCCGCCGACGGTGAGCTCAAGAAAAACACCTTTAACCGCGATTTTGACCAGTCAACCAACACTATTCATCATCCCCTTCCTCCTAAAAATGCCATTTTTGACCTAGGGCTTGAGAGATCTTGGATTAGGAGACAATTTCAAGGATTTTTGACACCAGATTTGATCATCTCTAGGTAAGAGC
>NW_018165332.1:347757-349543 GCF_001263595.1 Phalaenopsis equestris | reverse complement strand
GGAAGAAATTCATGGATCTTATTGTTGAACTCTTAGAATTACTATTGGAAGCCATGATTTACATATTTGAAGTAATTTTTGGAATTTTTCTATAATTTGATTAGATTGAAATGGCTCCACGTCAAAAGAGAAGAGTTGAGTTTGACGAGTCTTCGTCAATGCGATGGCTCAGACAAAATTTACTTCCATATTTAAAGGAAAGAAGTGCATACAAGATCGAGTTTTTGAAAGTCCGGGAGGAGAAATCGAACGAGTTATTGCAGAGGGGAGGTGGAAAAACTTTTGTTATACCACCTATAAAGCGGATGAAAATGTTGTGAAGGAGTTTTATGTCAATGTGATTTATTATAAGGATGGAAACGTTCAAGTGCGTAGATTCCCTGTTGAGTTTACTGCCGCCCTCATCAACACTTTTTATGAAATCCCAGACTCCTATAGCTGCCACTATGAATTCTTTAGTATAATGGAAGGCCCCCTCAATGATGTGATCAACTTTCTCATTGATGGGAAGGGAACATGGAAGATAAAAAAGTGAGAACAGGAAAATTTTTCTGCTTCCATAATGAATGCCACCTTTAAGGCGTGGCACTATTTCATTTCCTCTACTCTGTTACCGACCTATCACACTTGTGAGGTAACTAGAGATAGTACTAATCTAAATTTCTGTATTCATAATAGTAGAACTATAAATGTGAGGAGAATAATTTTTAAGAATATATTAACTACAACAAGGAGTGAGACTAGTGGAGGTCTAGGACATCTTGGACTTATCTATGCAATTTGTAAACTTTCTGGAGTAGAATTTGTGGAGTGGAAAGTGGAGATGAAGAATGGGTTTACCCTATGAAACCCATTAGTAAGGCTAATTTGAAGACTTATGAATCCCATGAGAAATGGAGAACTGGAAGTAGAAGTCATGAACCTTCTACTAGTAGAGATGTCCCCTCTACAAGTTATGACCTTCCACCTTCTAGTTCCCCTACCCTCTCTGATTTAATGAATGATTTGACCTTATAGTGGAAAAGCATCGAATTGATAAATGAAAGGATTGGAGGTTTAGAAAGTCGACACGATGTGCTCGTATTCAACAGGTAATCGACTTTCCCGTTGTCACTATGATATTTAGAAGAATTTCTTTTATGCAGATTTGGTTGTTTTTTTTCAATTTATATTCTTCTCTTTTCCAATGAATTTTCAAATTAACCTCTAAGAAGTATTTTCTCATGTGAGGTAATGAAGTTCTATTTTATTCATGGTTCTCTAATCCACAAGTTATCCTTTACTAACCGATTTATTTCGGATGTTTATGTATTTGGGCTTTCATTTTTATTTTTTGTATGTACTTGGATAATTTTAATGATTCTTGTTATAAAGTTAGTGTTATAGTTAAATGTGCATGTGTAGTTCAATAGATATTGAGTAGAATTATGGATTGTGATGTAATTTTCGTTTCGCATTTTAGTTTTAATTGTTTAGTATTGTGGTTGGGTTAGTATTGTGGTTGTGTTAGAAAATGTTGTGTTTGTTTAATGTTTTAGTTTTATACTTATTTCAAAATTTCATTACCCAAAAATTCATCTAATGATTTATATGTGTAGAAAGCTCCTAATATTACAGACCAGGTGAAGTAAAAATTTGAGAAGGCCTGCAAAAATGCCTGAATGATGAAAATGCCTAAAATATTGAGGTATGATTTATATTTATAGTTTTTCTTTCCACCTGTATTATTTCATATTTAAAAATGTAAGCTAGGGGGAGGGAAGAAAAAGATTAACTATTAAATGTC
>NW_018165332.1:332998-347657 GCF_001263595.1 Phalaenopsis equestris | reverse complement strand
TACTTACTCATTAACAAGCAAATTTCCAATTATTTGTATTTATGCTTTATAATATTATTTGTAAATAATAATTATTTTAGTCATTAACTGATGATTGTTTTATCAAATTATTCATAAACATCATAAAGATAATACATGACTCATTTACTCCCTATTTGTATTTAAGTTTAATTGAGCATATTTTTAAGAGTTTGAATATTTGATCATTTAAAACCAACGGTAGGACATGTTACATGCATAAAATGCACATTGATTGAATAATGTTATTTTAGGATATAATGATAACCAAAAAAAGATAAATGAATCTCTATATTCAGCCTTAGTTGAAGACCGAGCAATGATAACTTGCTTTTTAACAAACCAAGAGATAAGCATAGATATGAGAAATACACAAAAATAAGTAGTACATTTTCGATCCTTAGGATCATCAACCAAACTTGCTTCAACAAAGGCCATAAGTTATATATTCCCCTTAAGTATTGGTATGCCAAATGTCTTGTATATATCGGATGAGATGTTTTATCTATTGAAAGTTGTGTTGAGTCGGTTAATGCATTGCTTGACTATAATTTTAAAAAAAATTTCAAGTTTTCTTTTTTTCCTACACAATTTAAAAGCTTTGAAATTTTTTATAATAAGAAACATTTTCTCACAACTAAAATTTTCAAAATATTTTTGTTATAAAAAACTATTTTTTGTACGCTTAAAAATCTTTATAATTACGTACGAAAATTGTTTAGTGAAATCTTAGAATATAATAAATAGCAACAACTATCCCAGACGAGCTCTTAGGAATACTAGCTCTTAGGAATATGAATGATTTTAGATCAGGATATAAATATATATAAAAAGAGATAAATTTAGTTCATTTTTATTCCGATTATTATATATATTTTCTTTCATTTTTTACGATGATATGTTTTTTCAGTGAATGATCCTGACCTATTGTTATCGGATTTTAAATTATATTAAAGTGAGTTTTAATAAAATTCATTTAATTTACATGAACCTTTTCCTTTAGTTTGTATGATATTTATTTCATTGGCATAAATTAGTTAAGATTAAGTGATCAAAACAAAGTATAAAAAAGATAACAAAAACTTGATACTTGTTGGCAAATTATAAACACACCACAATTTTAATGTCATATGAAGCTTTTATTTATTTATTTGTGTCCTATTTTTATTAGAATGACGATTTTTATGGATGGACATTTATTTTCAATATAATTTTGAATTAATACGATACTTGTTACGCTTCTATCATGCTCTTTGTGTTCAAACTTCCATTAGACTGCTGCCAATCTTCTATAATGATTTTAACACAGCGTAGTTGATTCTCTCACACACACACACACACAACTCAACGTGGTTGATTTTAACACAGCGTAGTTGATTCTCTCACACACACACACACACAACTCAACGTGGTTGATTTTAACACAGCGTAGTTGATTCTCTCACACACACACACACACAACTCAACGTGGTTGATTTTAACACAGCGTAGTTGATTCTCTCACACACACACACACACAACTCAACGTGGTTGATTTTAACACAGCGTAGTTGATTCTCTCACACACACACACACACAACTCAACGTGGTTGATTTTAACACAGCGTAGTTGATTCTCTCACACACACACACACACAACTCAACGTGGTTGATTTTAACACAGCGTAGTTGATTCTCTCACACACACACACACACAACTCAACGTGGTTGATTTTAACACAGCGTAGTTGATTCTCTCACACACACACACACACAACTCAACGTGGTTGATTTTAACACAGCGTAGTTGATTCTCTCACACACACACACACACAACTCAACGTGGTTGATTTTAACACAGCGTAGTTGATTCTCTCACACACACACACACACAACTCAACGTGGTTGATTTTAACACAGCGTAGTTGATTCTCTCACACACACACACACACAACTCAACGTGGTTGATTTTAACACAGCGTAGTTGATTCTCTCACACACACACACACACAACTCAACGTGGTTGATTTTAACACAGCGTAGTTGATTCTCTCACACACACACACACACAACTCAACGTGGTTGATTTTAACACAGCGTAGTTGATTCTCTCACACACACACACACACAACTCAACGTGGTTGATTTTAACACAGCGTAGTTGATTCTCTCACACACACACACACACAACTCAACGTGGTTGATTTTAACACAGCGTAGTTGATTCTCTCACACACACACACACACAACTCAACGTGGTTGATTTTAACACAGCGTAGTTGATTCTCTCACACACACACACACACAACTCAACGTGGTTGATTTTAACACAGCGTAGTTGATTCTCTCACACACACACACACACAACTCAACGTGGTTGATTTTAACACAGCGTAGTTGATTCTCTCACACACACACACACACAACTCAACGTGGTTGATTTTAACACAGCGTAGTTGATTCTCTCACACACACACACACACAACTCAACGTGGTTGATTTTAACACAGCGTAGTTGATTCTCTCACACACACACACACACAACTCAACGTGGTTGATTTTAACACAGCGTAGTTGATTCTCTCACACACACACACACACAACTCAACGTGGTTGATTTTAACACAGCGTAGTTGATTCTCTCACACACACACACACACAACTCAACGTGGTTGATTTTAACACAGCGTAGTTGATTCTCTCACACACACACACACACAACTCAACGTGGTTGATTTTAACACAGCGTAGTTGATTCTCTCACACACACACACACACAACTCAACGTGGTTGATTTTAACACAGCGTAGTTGATTCTCTCACACACACACACACACAACTCAACGTGGTTGATTTTAACACAGCGTAGTTGATTCTCTCACACACACACACACACAACTCAACGTGGTTGATTTTAACACAGCGTAGTTGATTCTCTCACACACACACACACACAACTCAACGTGGTTGATTTTAACACAGCGTAGTTGATTCTCTCACACACACACACACACAACTCAACGTGGTTGATTTTAACACAGCGTAGTTGATTCTCTCACACACACACACACACAACTCAACGTGGTTGATTTTAACACAGCGTAGTTGATTCTCTCACACACACACACACACAACTCAACGTGGTTGATTTTAACACAGCGTAGTTGATTCTCTCACACACACACACACACAACTCAACGTGGTTGATTTTAACACAGCGTAGTTGATTCTCTCACACACACACACACACAACTCAACGTGGTTGATTTTAACACAGCGTAGTTGATTCTCTCACACACACACACACACAACTCAACGTGGTTGATTTTAACACAGCGTAGTTGATTCTCTCACACACACACACACACAACTCAACGTGGTTGATTTTAACACAGCGTAGTTGATTCTCTCACACACACACACACACAACTCAACGTGGTTGATTTTAACACAGCGTAGTTGATTCTCTCACACACACACACACACAACTCAACGTGGTTGATTTTAACACAGCGTAGTTGATTCTCTCACACACACACACACACAACTCAACGTGGTTGATTTTAACACAGCGTAGTTGATTCTCTCACACACACACACACACAACTCAACGTGGTTGATTTTAACACAGCGTAGTTGATTCTCTCACACACACACACACACAACTCAACGTGGTTGATTTTAACACAGCGTAGTTGATTCTCTCACACACACACACACACAACTCAACGTGGTTGATTTTAACACAGCGTAGTTGATTCTCTCACACACACACACACACAACTCAACGTGGTTGATTTTAACACAGCGTAGTTGATTCTCTCACACACACACACACACAACTCAACGTGGTTGATTTTAACACAGCGTAGTTGATTCTCTCACACACACACACACACAACTCAACGTGGTTGATTTTAACACAGCGTAGTTGATTCTCTCACACACACACACACACAACTCAACGTGGTTGATTTTAACACAGCGTAGTTGATTCTCTCACACACACACACACACAACTCAACGTGGTTGATTTTAACACAGCGTAGTTGATTCTCTCACACACACACACACACAACTCAACGTGGTTGATTTTAACACAGCGTAGTTGATTCTCTCACACACACACACACACAACTCAACGTGGTTGATTTTAACACAGCGTAGTTGATTCTCTCACACACACACACACACAACTCAACGTGGTTGATTTTAACACAGCGTAGTTGATTCTCTCACACACACACACACACAACTCAACGTGGTTGATTTTAACACAGCGTAGTTGATTCTCTCACACACACACACACACAACTCAACGTGGTTGATTTTAACACAGCGTAGTTGATTCTCTCACACACACACACACACAACTCAACGTGGTTGATTTTAACACAGCGTAGTTGATTCTCTCACACACACACACACACAACTCAACGTGGTTGATTTTAACACAGCGTAGTTGATTCTCTCACACACACACACACACAACTCAACGTGGTTGATTTTAACACAGCGTAGTTGATTCTCTCACACACACACACACACAACTCAACGTGGTTGATTTTAACACAGCGTAGTTGATTCTCTCACACACACACACACACAACTCAACGTGGTTGATTTTAACACAGCGTAGTTGATTCTCTCACACACACACACACACAACTCAACGTGGTTGATTTTAACACAGCGTAGTTGATTCTCTCACACACACACACACACAACTCAACGTGGTTGATTTTAACACAGCGTAGTTGATTCTCTCACACACACACACACACAACTCAACGTGGTTGATTTTAACACAGCGTAGTTGATTCTCTCACACACACACACACACAACTCAACGTGGTTGATTTTAACACAGCGTAGTTGATTCTCTCACACACACACACACACAACTCAACGTGGTTGATTTTAACACAGCGTAGTTGATTCTCTCACACACACACACACACAACTCAACGTGGTTGATTTTAACACAGCGTAGTTGATTCTCTCACACACACACACACACAACTCAACGTGGTTGATTTTAACACAGCGTAGTTGATTCTCTCACACACACACACACACAACTCAACGTGGTTGATTTTAACACAGCGTAGTTGATTCTCTCACACACACACACACACAACTCAACGTGGTTGATTTTAACACAGCGTAGTTGATTCTCTCACACACACACACACACAACTCAACGTGGTTGATTTTAACACAGCGTAGTTGATTCTCTCACACACACACACACACAACTCAACGTGGTTGATTTTAACACAGCGTAGTTGATTCTCTCACACACACACACACACAACTCAACGTGGTTGATTTTAACACAGCGTAGTTGATTCTCTCACACACACACACACACAACTCAACGTGGTTGATTTTAACACAGCGTAGTTGATTCTCTCACACACACACACACACAACTCAACGTGGTTGATTTTAACACAGCGTAGTTGATTCTCTCACACACACACACACACAACTCAACGTGGTTGATTTTAACACAGCGTAGTTGATTCTCTCACACACACACACACACAACTCAACGTGGTTGATTTTAACACAGCGTAGTTGATTCTCTCACACACACACACACACAACTCAACGTGGTTGATTTTAACACAGCGTAGTTGATTCTCTCACACACACACACACACAACTCAACGTGGTTGATTTTAACACAGCGTAGTTGATTCTCTCACACACACACACACACAACTCAACGTGGTTGATTTTAACACAGCGTAGTTGATTCTCTCACACACACACACACACAACTCAACGTGGTTGATTTTAACACAGCGTAGTTGATTCTCTCACACACACACACACACAACTCAACGTGGTTGATTTTAACACAGCGTAGTTGATTCTCTCACACACACACACACACAACTCAACGTGGTTGATTTTAACACAGCGTAGTTGATTCTCTCACACACACACACACACAACTCAACGTGGTTGATTTTAACACAGCGTAGTTGATTCTCTCACACACACACACACACAACTCAACGTGGTTGATTTTAACACAGCGTAGTTGATTCTCTCACACACACACACACACAACTCAACGTGGTTGATTTTAACACAGCGTAGTTGATTCTCTCACACACACACACACACAACTCAACGTGGTTGATTTTAACACAGCGTAGTTGATTCTCTCACACACACACACACACAACTCAACGTGGTTGATTTTAACACAGCGTAGTTGATTCTCTCACACACACACACACACAACTCAACGTGGTTGATTTTAACACAGCGTAGTTGATTCTCTCACACACACACACACACAACTCAACGTGGTTGATTTTAACACAGCGTAGTTGATTCTCTCACACACACACACACACAACTCAACGTGGTTGATTTTAACACAGCGTAGTTGATTCTCTCACACACACACACACACAACTCAACGTGGTTGATTTTAACACAGCGTAGTTGATTCTCTCACACACACACACACACAACTCAACGTGGTTGATTTTAACACAGCGTAGTTGATTCTCTCACACACACACACACACAACTCAACGTGGTTGATTTTAACACAGCGTAGTTGATTCTCTCACACACACACACACACAACTCAACGTGGTTGATTTTAACACAGCGTAGTTGATTCTCTCACACACACACACACACAACTCAACGTGGTTGATTTTAACACAGCGTAGTTGATTCTCTCACACACACACACACACAACTCAACGTGGTTGATTTTAACACAGCGTAGTTGATTCTCTCACACACACACACACACAACTCAACGTGGTTGATTTTAACACAGCGTAGTTGATTCTCTCACACACACACACACACAACTCAACGTGGTTGATTTTAACACAGCGTAGTTGATTCTCTCACACACACACACACACAACTCAACGTGGTTGATTTTAACACAGCGTAGTTGATTCTCTCACACACACACACACACAACTCAACGTGGTTGATTTTAACACAGCGTAGTTGATTCTCTCACACACACACACACACAACTCAACGTGGTTGATTTTAACACAGCGTAGTTGATTCTCTCACACACACACACACACAACTCAACGTGGTTGATTTTAACACAGCGTAGTTGATTCTCTCACACACACACACACACAACTCAACGTGGTTGATTTTAACACAGCGTAGTTGATTCTCTCACACACACACACACACAACTCAACGTGGTTGATTTTAACACAGCGTAGTTGATTCTCTCACACACACACACACACAACTCAACGTGGTTGATTTTAACACAGCGTAGTTGATTCTCTCACACACACACACACACAACTCAACGTGGTTGATTTTAACACAGCGTAGTTGATTCTCTCACACACACACACACACAACTCAACGTGGTTGATTTTAACACAGCGTAGTTGATTCTCTCACACACACACACACACAACTCAACGTGGTTGATTTTAACACAGCGTAGTTGATTCTCTCACACACACACACACACAACTCAACGTGGTTGATTTTAACACAGCGTAGTTGATTCTCTCACACACACACACACACAACTCAACGTGGTTGATTTTAACACAGCGTAGTTGATTCTCTCACACACACACACACACAACTCAACGTGGTTGATTTTAACACAGCGTAGTTGATTCTCTCACACACACACACACACAACTCAACGTGGTTGATTTTAACACAGCGTAGTTGATTCTCTCACACACACACACACACAACTCAACGTGGTTGATTTTAACACAGCGTAGTTGATTCTCTCACACACACACACACACAACTCAACGTGGTTGATTTTAACACAGCGTAGTTGATTCTCTCACACACACACACACACAACTCAACGTGGTTGATTTTAACACAGCGTAGTTGATTCTCTCACACACACACACACACAACTCAACGTGGTTGATTTTAACACAGCGTAGTTGATTCTCTCACACACACACACACACAACTCAACGTGGTTGATTTTAACACAGCGTAGTTGATTCTCTCACACACACACACACACAACTCAACGTGGTTGATTTTAACACAGCGTAGTTGATTCTCTCACACACACACACACACAACTCAACGTGGTTGATTTTAACACAGCGTAGTTGATTCTCTCACACACACACACACACAACTCAACGTGGTTGATTTTAACACAGCGTAGTTGATTCTCTCACACACACACACACACAACTCAACGTGGTTGATTTTAACACAGCGTAGTTGATTCTCTCACACACACACACACACAACTCAACGTGGTTGATTTTAACACAGCGTAGTTGATTCTCTCACACACACACACACACAACTCAACGTGGTTGATTTTAACACAGCGTAGTTGATTCTCTCACACACACACACACACAACTCAACGTGGTTGATTTTAACACAGCGTAGTTGATTCTCTCACACACACACACACACAACTCAACGTGGTTGATTTTAACACAGCGTAGTTGATTCTCTCACACACACACACACACAACTCAACGTGGTTGATTTTAACACAGCGTAGTTGATTCTCTCACACACACACACACACAACTCAACGTGGTTGATTTTAACACAGCGTAGTTGATTCTCTCACACACACACACACACAACTCAACGTGGTTGATTTTAACACAGCGTAGTTGATTCTCTCACACACACACACACACAACTCAACGTGGTTGATTTTAACACAGCGTAGTTGATTCTCTCACACACACACACACACAACTCAACGTGGTTGATTTTAACACAGCGTAGTTGATTCTCTCACACACACACACACACAACTCAACGTGGTTGATTTTAACACAGCGTAGTTGATTCTCTCACACACACACACACACAACTCAACGTGGTTGATTTTAACACAGCGTAGTTGATTCTCTCACACACACACACACACAACTCAACGTGGTTGATTTTAACACAGCGTAGTTGATTCTCTCACACACACACACACACAACTCAACGTGGTTGATTTTAACACAGCGTAGTTGATTCTCTCACACACACACACACACAACTCAACGTGGTTGATTTTAACACAGCGTAGTTGATTCTCTCACACACACACACACACAACTCAACGTGGTTGATTTTAACACAGCGTAGTTGATTCTCTCACACACACACACACACAACTCAACGTGGTTGATTTTAACACAGCGTAGTTGATTCTCTCACACACACACACACACAACTCAACGTGGTTGATTTTAACACAGCGTAGTTGATTCTCTCACACACACACACACACAACTCAACGTGGTTGATTTTAACACAGCGTAGTTGATTCTCTCACACACACACACACACAACTCAACGTGGTTGATTTTAACACAGCGTAGTTGATTCTCTCACACACACACACACACAACTCAACGTGGTTGATTTTAACACAGCGTAGTTGATTCTCTCACACACACACACACACAACTCAACGTGGTTGATTTTAACACAGCGTAGTTGATTCTCTCACACACACACACACACAACTCAACGTGGTTGATTTTAACACAGCGTAGTTGATTCTCTCACACACACACACACACAACTCAACGTGGTTGATTTTAACACAGCGTAGTTGATTCTCTCACACACACACACACACAACTCAACGTGGTTGATTTTAACACAGCGTAGTTGATTCTCTCACACACACACACACACAACTCAACGTGGTTGATTTTAACACAGCGTAGTTGATTCTCTCACACACACACACACACAACTCAACGTGGTTGATTTTAACACAGCGTAGTTGATTCTCTCACACACACACACACACAACTCAACGTGGTTGATTTTAACACAGCGTAGTTGATTCTCTCACACACACACACACACAACTCAACGTGGTTGATTTTAACACAGCGTAGTTGATTCTCTCACACACACACACACACAACTCAACGTGGTTGATTTTAACACAGCGTAGTTGATTCTCTCACACACACACACACACAACTCAACGTGGTTGATTTTAACACAGCGTAGTTGATTCTCTCACACACACACACACACAACTCAACGTGGTTGATTTTAACACAGCGTAGTTGATTCTCTCACACACACACACACACAACTCAACGTGGTTGATTTTAACACAGCGTAGTTGATTCTCTCACACACACACACACACAACTCAACGTGGTTGATTTTAACACAGCGTAGTTGATTCTCTCACACACACACACACACAACTCAACGTGGTTGATTTTAACACAGCGTAGTTGATTCTCTCACACACACACACACACAACTCAACGTGGTTGATTTTAACACAGCGTAGTTGATTCTCTCACACACACACACACACAACTCAACGTGGTTGATTTTAACACAGCGTAGTTGATTCTCTCACACACACACACACACAACTCAACGTGGTTGATTTTAACACAGCGTAGTTGATTCTCTCACACACACACACACACAACTCAACGTGGTTGATTTTAACACAGCGTAGTTGATTCTCTCACACACACACACACACAACTCAACGTGGTTGATTTTAACACAGCGTAGTTGATTCTCTCACACACACACACACACAACTCAACGTGGTTGATTTTAACACAGCGTAGTTGATTCTCTCACACACACACACACACAACTCAACGTGGTTGATTTTAACACAGCGTAGTTGATTCTCTCACACACACACACACACAACTCAACGTGGTTGATTTTAACACAGCGTAGTTGATTCTCTCACACACACACACACACAACTCAACGTGGTTGATTTTAACACAGCGTAGTTGATTCTCTCACACACACACACACACAACTCAACGTGGTTGATTTTAACACAGCGTAGTTGATTCTCTCACACACACACACACACAACTCAACGTGGTTGATTTTAACACAGCGTAGTTGATTCTCTCACACACACACACACACAACTCAACGTGGTTGATTTTAACACAGCGTAGTTGATTCTCTCACACACACACACACACAACTCAACGTGGTTGATTTTAACACAGCGTAGTTGATTCTCTCACACACACACACACACAACTCAACGTGGTTGATTTTAACACAGCGTAGTTGATTCTCTCACACACACACACACACAACTCAACGTGGTTGATTTTAACACAGCGTAGTTGATTCTCTCACACACACACACACACAACTCAACGTGGTTGATTTTAACACAGCGTAGTTGATTCTCTCACACACACACACACACAACTCAACGTGGTTGATTTTAACACAGCGTAGTTGATTCTCTCACACACACACACACACAACTCAACGTGGTTGATTTTAACACAGCGTAGTTGATTCTCTCACACACACACACACACAACTCAACGTGGTTGATTTTAACACAGCGTAGTTGATTCTCTCACACACACACACACACAACTCAACGTGGTTGATTTTAACACAGCGTAGTTGATTCTCTCACACACACACACACACAACTCAACGTGGTTGATTTTAACACAGCGTAGTTGATTCTCTCACACACACACACACACAACTCAACGTGGTTGATTTTAACACAGCGTAGTTGATTCTCTCACACACACACACACACAACTCAACGTGGTTGATTTTAACACAGCGTAGTTGATTCTCTCACACACACACACACACAACTCAACGTGGTTGATTTTAACACAGCGTAGTTGATTCTCTCACACACACACACACACAACTCAACGTGGTTGATTTTAACACAGCGTAGTTGATTCTCTCACACACACACACACACAACTCAACGTGGTTGATTTTAACACAGCGTAGTTGATTCTCTCACACACACACACACACAACTCAACGTGGTTGATTTTAACACAGCGTAGTTGATTCTCTCACACACACACACACACAACTCAACGTGGTTGATTTTAACACAGCGTAGTTGATTCTCTCACACACACACACACACAACTCAACGTGGTTGATTTTAACACAGCGTAGTTGATTCTCTCACACACACACACACACAACTCAACGTGGTTGATTTTAACACAGCGTAGTTGATTCTCTCACACACACACACACACAACTCAACGTGGTTGATTTTAACACAGCGTAGTTGATTCTCTCACACACACACACACACAACTCAACGTGGTTGATTTTAACACAGCGTAGTTGATTCTCTCACACACACACACACACAACTCAACGTGGTTGATTTTAACACAGCGTAGTTGATTCTCTCACACACACACACACACAACTCAACGTGGTTGATTTTAACACAGCGTAGTTGATTCTCTCACACACACACACACACAACTCAACGTGGTTGATTTTAACACAGCGTAGTTGATTCTCTCACACACACACACACACAACTCAACGTGGTTGATTTTAACACAGCGTAGTTGATTCTCTCACACACACACACACACAACTCAACGTGGTTGATTTTAACACAGCGTAGTTGATTCTCTCACACACACACACACACAACTCAACGTGGTTGATTTTAACACAGCGTAGTTGATTCTCTCACACACACACACACACAACTCAACGTGGTTGATTTTAACACAGCGTAGTTGATTCTCTCACACACACACACACACAACTCAACGTGGTTGATTTTAACACAGCGTAGTTGATTCTCTCACACACACACACACACAACTCAACGTGGTTGATTTTAACACAGCGTAGTTGATTCTCTCACACACACACACACACAACTCAACGTGGTTGATTTTAACACAGCGTAGTTGATTCTCTCACACACACACACACACAACTCAACGTGGTTGATTTTAACACAGCGTAGTTGATTCTCTCACACACACACACACACAACTCAACGTGGTTGATTTTAACACAGCGTAGTTGATTCTCTCACACACACACACACACAACTCAACGTGGTTGATTTTAACACAGCGTAGTTGATTCTCTCACACACACACACACACAACTCAACGTGGTTGATTTTAACACAGCGTAGTTGATTCTCTCACACACACACACACACAACTCAACGTGGTTGATTTTAACACAGCGTAGTTGATTCTCTCACACACACACACACACAACTCAACGTGGTTGATTTTAACACAGCGTAGTTGATTCTCTCACACACACACACACACAACTCAACGTGGTTGATTTTAACACAGCGTAGTTGATTCTCTCACACACACACACACACAACTCAACGTGGTTGATTTTAACACAGCGTAGTTGATTCTCTCACACACACACACACACAACTCAACGTGGTTGATTTTAACACAGCGTAGTTGATTCTCTCACACACACACACACACAACTCAACGTGGTTGATTTTAACACAGCGTAGTTGATTCTCTCACACACACACACACACAACTCAACGTGGTTGATTTTAACACAGCGTAGTTGATTCTCTCACACACACACACACACAACTCAACGTGGTTGATTTTAACACAGCGTAGTTGATTCTCTCACACACACACACACACAACTCAACGTGGTTGATTTTAACACAGCGTAGTTGATTCTCTCACACACACACACACACAACTCAACGTGGTTGATTTTAACACAGCGTAGTTGATTCTCTCACACACACACACACACAACTCAACGTGGTTGATTTTAACACAGCGTAGTTGATTCTCTCACACACACACACACACAACTCAACGTGGTTGATTTTAACACAGCGTAGTTGATTCTCTCACACACACACACACACAACTCAACGTGGTTGATTTTAACACAGCGTAGTTGATTCTCTCACACACACACACACACAACTCAACGTGGTTGATTTTAACACAGCGTAGTTGATTCTCTCACACACACACACACACAACTCAACGTGGTTGATTTTAACACAGCGTAGTTGATTCTCTCACACACACACACACACAACTCAACGTGGTTGATTTTAACACAGCGTAGTTGATTCTCTCACACACACACACACACAACTCAACGTGGTTGATTTTTTACTGATATATCAGATCAAGTTTAATTTTTTATTAATTACCTGCAGTTAGTTTTAAATTTTAATCTAAAATTTATTCTACTCATATTCTGATATATCAGACCAAGTTTAATTTTTCTTAATACAAAATTAAAAAGACTTAAAGATTAAAATTTTAAATTAAAAAACTAATATTGAAATACAAAAATAGATTTTTTATTTATTCATCACCATTTCTTTTTTAACTTTTATTAAGAGATCTATATAAGTACATTTGAAAATTTAGTTATTTATAGAGTTTTCATCTAAACTCTTAAAATAAATTATCAAACTTATATATTTATGTCTGCAAAATCAAATCATTAAGAATTAAAAAATTAAAAAAAAAATAAAGATTGAGATTTTATTATGATAAAAAAAAGTAAATTGAATTTTATTTTCTCAATGGAATGTCAATTTTATTACAATTCCGTTTATATTTAATATAATGGGTTTTACACATATAACACTATGAGATATTTATATATTTCACTCTCAAAATATTATATTTACTAACATAATAATTAATTTTTTATCAGTGCAACAAAACTAACACTCGATAAACTCATAAACCTCATTCGCAGTTCCTTCATCTTCTTCCCTCAAACAGCTTAACTTGATCACGAAGTGCCTTTTGTCAGATGTGCGGACTCCAATAATACAACGCCATGTGTGCTATATTGGGTTCACCTAAAA
>NW_018165332.1:331846-332925 GCF_001263595.1 Phalaenopsis equestris | reverse complement strand
AGATGTTATTTGGAGGGTTGTTAGAAGTTTATTGAGGGGGTTGTTGGGGTATTAACTCCAATAACACTGAAATAACCCTCAATAACATCCTCTTTTCACTTCATTCATTAAACCCTCAATAACCTTCACTGAAGTGAAACACTTTAATAATTTTTGTGGTTTCACTTCAATAAACTCTCAATAAACTCCGTGATGTAGCACATATGACGGTATATGACTGAAGTCCACACACAGAATTGCGTTCAAACTCTTATATGTTAAATTTCTTTATGGGAGAAGAGAGTGAGTACATAATTTATGCGGAGAAGAAAATGGAATTTGAACAGGATATGTCGAGTGTTATTTCTGTTGCACTTATAAAAAATTAAAGGTCACATTAAAAATTTGAGTGTGAGATATAAAAATACTCGTATATATAATGCTATTTTTGTAAATAGTCGATTTTTATTTATTTATTTATCTTTTTTATTTCGATCATTGGGGGTTTGGTGCTGATCATCTTATTTCCTGAAAAAACTTCCACTCTGCAAAACCCAGCCTTCAATCATAGCCTGCGTATTCATCCGCCGGTCTGCCGCAGCCAAATGTCCGGCGTCGAAAACCACGACATGCGTCAAGTTCCCCCAGCTCTGCACAGTCCCCGCAACCTCCCCTTCTACTCTCCACTCCTCTCTCGTCGCCTCTAAGAACCTCGGAGTTCCCTCCCACTCCATCTCCCTCACCCAAGCCTCCACTGACAGCACGCCATCCTTCAAATCCAACGCTCCTTCATAAAGTAGTACCCTTGTCTTCCTCACCACATCCTCCACCATCGTCTTAACAGTCTTCATCACATCCTCATGCAGAGCATTTTTCACCAGTTTGTTGCATCTAACCCAAGCCGTCGTCTTTCCGACACCCAACACTGATTTGACCTCGTCTTTGTTGAGAAATTTCTTAAGCATTGATGTGGCGTACTTGTGCTTCTTCTTGATGTTTAAGAGTGTGGCTAAGCCGATGTCTTTCTTGAGTCGAGTCAGTACTCTATTTCTGGCATCCGTGGCAGCGGACCATTTCCCTTCAATCGTCAGCTTTGCTGC
>NW_018165332.1:320716-329012 GCF_001263595.1 Phalaenopsis equestris | reverse complement strand
CTTTTCTTTTTCGACCCGTTTATATTTCGAGCTCAAAAAGTGTGTTCATGTTCGGCTCGTTTGCTCAGCGAGCTGAACACAAGCCGTTCACGAACAAAAAATCGTTTTGACAAACCAAATCATGTAGCTCCATTTTGAATGTGGAAAATATTTCCCAATTGTACGTTTGGAGACTTCATCATCAATCGATGACGGTTGGCCTAGACCTAAGTATTTCACCTTATAGACAAATCTTTATGTGGCGAGGTCGTAGACCCTCCTCTTATTTCTTCCCCCGACAACTTGCCTCCATATCACAAAGTCTGGATGATCAAATTGACCACTAGAGCAACAAATTCCTGATGGGCCCTGACTTTGAGCATCCTTCAAACACAAATACTCTTCCTATATAAGATTTTAAAGGGTAATTAGCATCAAAATAAGATTTTTAATAAATTTCACTAAAATAATAATGTTATATAAAAAATGGTCTTAATTAATTATAATTAAATAAAAAAATGACGGTCAATAGGACACAATGGAAAAAAGGATTCATGTTGCCAACCCACTTAGTTCGATAAAGGCTTGTTGTTGTTGTTGTTGCTGCTGTATAGTTTTTCATTTATAAAATTGGATGGATTTACATATACATGTAATACTTAAATCCTACGTATTTTCATTTCTAACACCTTATTACGCATGCAAATAAAATGGTATTTATGATGTAATACGAAAGAAATGGGTGGTATGAATGTAAAAAAGTAAAGTTTAGGTGTCATATATACAAATACCTTGCTAGGAATTGGGTGATATGCATATGAATGCTTCAGACTTTTCACAGTTATTTTCTCATCAATTTCTCTCTTGTTTAGACTGAATACGCCCAAAATACTATTTTTATACAAATACGCCACCTTATCTATTGCATGAAAATTTGTATTTCTTTCAAGGTTGAAATAGTGATATTTCTTATATGCTGTGAAAGCTTTCGGTGGTATAAATGTAAAAAAGAAGAATTAAGGTGCTATATATGTAAATGCCCCCAAGATTTTAATTTATCTTTTCTCATCATAATTCTCTCTTATGTCTGGACCGAACACACCCAAAATACTATATTTATACAATGTTATTGGCTAACAATTAAATTAATTTAAAATATATAAAAATTCCTTTTTTGGCTGCTATGTTGACTGCATTAAACTCATGTGAATCACTTCAACGATCAAAACCTATTTTAACACCCTACTCTTTTGTATTTACTTATATACCATCAAACTTTGAGTTTTTTCATTTGTATCATCCCGCTCATTCATATCAAATCAAAAATACGAGCACTTTTCATGTGTAGATAAGGCAGCATAATGTGTCATGTTAATAGGGGTGTAAACAAGCCGAACACGAGCGAGACCAAGCTCATCTCATGTTCGGCTCGTTTATATACCGAGCTCAAAAAGTGTGGTCGTGTTCGGCTTGTTTGCTTAGCGAGCTGAACACGAGCCGTTCACGAACAAAGAGTCGTTTTGAAAAACCTAATCATGTAGTTATATGATTGAGGCAAGATTCAAAACATCATTTGAATCTAACTTAATAACTTTTATTCTATTTTCTTAATTAATACTTTTAATTGATTATAAATCTTTGTAGCCTTGTAGTCAATTAAATTTTTTAAAAATACTACTCATCATATATATATATATATATTATGAGCCTCGAGCTACCTCTAAGGTGCATTAATTTATGTTGAAAAATAGACTTTATCTTGTTTGATCGTTAGAGCATTTCGTTTATTAGAGTCATAATTTCATATATGATAAATGGATGGCAAATTGTAGAAGGGTGTATTTCTTTTTCCTTTTATATATATTATGAGCCTCGAGCTACCTCTAAGGTGCATTAATTTATGTTGAAAAATAGACTTTATCTTGTTTGATTGTTAGAACATTTCGTTTATTAGAGCCATAATTTCATATATAATAAATGGATGGCAAATTGTAAAAAAGGTGTATTTCTTTTTCCTTTTTTTTTTCTTTTTCAAGGATTTACATACTTCAAATTTCTCACACACACATATAGATATATATATATAGATATATATATATATAACCTCTCTATGATATGAAAGATTTGGGTGGTCTAAATGTAAAAAAGTAGTGTTTAGGTTTTATACCGCAAAACGATGACAAATGATAACTTAGTCTAGTGACTTGTCCTTTCTTTAGAAATTTTTTTAAGTTACCTTCTGGTCCAACCTCTCATTAGGCGTAGGCTAGTACTTGAGATTATATGAGTTAATAGGATTTACCTATAAATATCCTCTTGTTATGTCAGGAGGGAGAGTTTTTTTTTTTGTTTTTTTTTTTTTTTTTTTTTTTTTTGTGTTACATATCTAACGTGTAAGCTTTATTTCTATTTTTATATGACCCAATTCAATTTATTCATATAAAATAAAACGTATCCCCTCTTTTAAGAAGAGAAATAGCACACCTTCTCATGCATCGGTATGGGAGCATATGACAAGTACAAATTAATCATTTGGCACTAATCTTGAGACAAAATATCGAGACAACTTTTTGAGCAAGAGATGTTTAAAGCTTGATTAAAAATCATTCACAATTTTGATTTCAACACTTATATTCAAATTGACCGGCTCAACGAGATGGGCCCAATGATAACAAAATTATCCAATCTGAGTTAAATGATCAAGCACGGATAAAGTCATTAAATAAATTTTGAAATCACTCAGTACACAATTGGAAGGTCAAATGGATTTCGAATCTGACAAATTTATAGTAAAATCGAGCATGACAAATCCAATGAGCCAAAAATCACACAATTCTTACATCATTAAAGAACTCAAATATTCACCGAATGTCATCCGCTTAAGGGAATCTCTCTGAGTCATCTGATAGAGTGGTCTGAATTCCTTCATCATTTGAAGAGAGGCCTTTCATAAACTCTATAAATAAAGCTCTACCCCCTCTTGAGAGGATGAGAGACATTAAGCCAGAAGAAGGTCGAAGCTTGGAGGAGGAGCTAAAGTTCAGCATCGCTTCTGTATCGTAGATTAAAAAAATTTCTCACTTCTACAGTTGTCAACCACTGTCAACCATCACCTGTCAACCCGTTAACCACAGTCAGAAACAACCTTGCAGCGAAGTCTCTTATGTAGCCACAACGTGCATTGCAAAAGCCTAGCGTACGTTGTGAAACAAAAAAGCGTGTGGGTGAGCAATGTGTCATCCATACAATGTGCAGCAACAAACCTAAAAAACGGTGTAACTATGCACCCCAAATATGATGCAACGAATATGATGGTGTAATAATGCATCCGACATATGGTGCAACAATATCTCCCAAAGGGGGTGTTCAATACACCCGAAGATTGTGACATTGACTTGACTCCTAAAGTTCTCTCCTTACAACCCACCACTACGACCTACATTACCAACTATGACCTACATGATCCACAGCTCATGTAGCTTTCGACTCTAGTCTCTTTGACATACGAACATCAACACAACTCACCACTACGGCCTACGTGGTCCACAACTCATGTAACTCCTGACTCCTAACTCTTGTTGCCTATCAATGTCATCATAGTTCACCACTACAGCCTATGTGGTCAACTATAAACTATGTGGTGCATAGTTTTTTGCTCCTGGCTTCAGTCTTTGTGGCCTCTAGTTGTCATCATAACTCATCATTGTGATACACATAACTAACTATGATCTGCATGGTCTGCAACTCTTAACTCTAGCATAGGTGGCCTATGAACATCATCACAACTCACCACTATAATTTACATGGTTCATAGCTCATGCAACTCCTGACTCTGACCTCTTGGGCCTACGGGCATCATCACAACTCACCGATACACCATTCATGCCCAACTACACCCTACGTGGTCCACAACTCATGTAACTCCTAGCTCAGGCCTCTACGGCCTACGAGTGTCATTACAAGTCACCCTATGGCATACGTTATCAACTACAGACTACGCGGTCCACAACTCATGCAACTCTCGAATTTGGTCTTTGCAACCTATAGACATCATCACAACTCGTCACTACAGCCTACATTGCTCACAGCTTGTGCAAATTTCAACTCTAGCTTGTATAGTTAACGGATGCTCCTAAAGTAATCATCTGCGGCCTACACTACCAACTACTACCATGAATTTCAACTGCGATCTATACAAAAAGCCAGCTCTATAGCCATTATCTACAATATTAATGGTAGACTACTACTTCATAACAATCGATTACGACCTTTGCAGCCTACCATCTGTGAAACTACATTCATTATAACAAGTGAGCCATACTAGACTTATTATCTAAGTACTATTATGGTACATTTATAGTGATCAACTTTGTAACTTTATTTTCTCTAATTCAGGATAAAAGTATACATTTTTACTCACCATTCATAGTGGTTTAGTTCACCTATCTCAGACTCCGTGGTTTTTTCCCTTTTTTAGAGTTTTCTACGTAAACATTTTGGTTTCTCCTTCTGCTTACTTCTCTTTTATTACATGAATGTGTGATGGGCTTTCGTGCAACTTTAAGTTGATAAGTCAGTATTCTATCATCGTAGACCTTCTGGAATGCATCAGATATGAAAATACATAAGAGAATTGAGATAAATGTATGTAAATATTCCAAAAGAAAAACGCATGTAAGCATATTTTTTATGCTCTATTTTATGCACAACTTGCCACTACTTTTGTTGAAGTTAAACTTATTTAAATCACCTTGACAAGTTCCTCATATTGGTATAATCTGCTAGCTGATATGATTAATAAATATGTAGAATATACAAGCATAATTATTGTATGTGGCTAGTCAGGGTGTTGTGGGCTCCAAAGATTCTCACCTTGGCCTCTCGTTAAGAGATTTGGTGTTAATTTTTGGATTAATTTTCAGTAAGCAAAAAAAATTTTTAGATAAGACATTATCTAAATATTTCACTCTCATTTTTTAAAGACTTTTTGATCGGTTTCAAGGTTTCCTATAGGTTCATACCCTATAGTTAATTACCTCTCCCAATAACGTGAAACCAATTTCAATTAAGGCTACTAATTAAGACGCTAAATGCTCAAACTTAATATATAATATCAGCAGTTAGTTTTTAAATTGATTAATTTTTTCACTGTTGTCTCAGTGTAGCAGTGAGAGAAATTGTAACACACCTCAAGATCTCAAGTTTCTATCGTCTTGGGTCAACCCATGGTCCTTGGGCTTTTTTTTGTTGGAAGAGGTAATCAACCCAACTTGACATAAGGATCCTTGTCGGTAGTCATGGGTTGTTTTGTTAAAAGGAACCTTACAGTCCTAGGGTGAATATTTGCATAAGGGGACACGATTAAGTTACAATTAGCAAACAAAAATCTTAATGTCCTATCAAGTGTACTATATATTTCATAACTTAATAAACAAAATCACTGGAGAACTTACGAGCAACAGTAGTAATTGTAATACGGTGGCGCATGTTATTTGGTGGTGAATCACCCAGTTAGAGAATTATGATAGTAATTGTTATTTTATGGTATTATTTGACGGTAAAATAATGAACAGAGGACACTAGCACGTCCATACCGGCTTGAGATTATATAAGTGTGATTATAGAGAATCAGGCATGATACACCTTTCCTTTATTGGGATAACCCTAGTCTCTCTTCCAGATACAAGAAATAAGAGCAAAACAATCAATCTATTTCTATTTGAAGACCAAAAATATTTTTCAAGCGTCTCCTTTTAGGACCAATGGAATTCATAAGTATATGAAGAAGCTCCATAAATTAGAGAATTTTCTCTCAACCATCTCTCGATTATTTAAACGTGATAGAAGGACCACTACTACAAGAATTACTACAACTTTGATCATAAAATATCCACTACTTGTTTCACCCTTTGAATCGCATAAAAATCGGGTACTCCAAATCCAGGAGTCAAAGAGTTACTTAAAATATTCTAGATGGAAAAAATGTGAGTGAAAGATCCCACTAAATTGAATTTGACTCATGATTCTAAGAAATAGTGAAAATTTTTTATCTGGCTCAATTTGAATATCCAGAATTTGAATTGATGTTATTTCATTGATTCCTCCTAAATATTTAATTTCAACTTAAATTTGGTTAGTCACTTTGTATGATGAACCTTGTTAAACATCCATAGTTGAATGGTTAAAGCTCCCAACTCATAATTGGCAAAATTTCAATAATTTTAGTTTTTCTTTTTTTTTTTTTTTGAGCTTAAGTTAATTTTAAATTTATCACCCTCTATAAAATGGTTTGGAGGGTGGCTTAATAATTTTTTAATCATTTTAAATTCATATTAAAAATTTAATTTGCCTAATTTTAATCTTTTTTTAAGCCCCTTTGTTTTTTTAACTTGGTCATTATTGAGGATTCAAGTCATTTCATTATTATTTAGACATTGTCAACTCTATTTGCTTGCTTGCACATGATTAGGTCTAGCTAAAATTAGTTTGTTTTATCAACTCTAATTTTTATCAAGAGGATAAGATTAATTTGTTGGAAAACATGTATTATTTAATAATTTTGAATTGAATTTTGAACAAGATTTTTTTTTTTTTTTGTGAAATTTATATTATTTTCACATCTCTTAAAACTGATTAAGATTGATTTAAATTTAATTTCTATCTATGCATCATTATCATATCACTTGTTAAGGTATTAGTACATTGATCTGAGTATAAGCACTTAAAGTTGATTTTAAGTAAGGTTGCGCAACATTTTCGAACCACTTACTCAGGATTCAGTGCACTGACCAGAGTACATTTGGGCAATTTTTTTTTTAGTTTTAAGCCTTAAATTTTGTCTTTTGTCTGCTCGTATATGTGTTGAGAATCCGGTGATGATCAAGGCGAACTAAAGCTTGTTCGATATTTAATATATTGTAAATAATTAATACTTAAAACCCTTTTTGATTCTTGTAGGCCCCAAGTGAAACTTTTCATTTTCATTTTCATTGCATTTGTATTATGACTTTGGGTTTTTGAGAGTTTTGAGTTTTAAGTTGCTCGTGGGTGGTGACTCCATTCTCTTTTATTCATTTCTAGTTTTTTTTTGTCAATTTGTAGTGACACGAGTTATCTATTATTTTAAGCATTCATCTAATAGTATGTTATATTTTATGTTTGAGTTAAACTCATGTTTTAAATCCACCCCATTGTTTCCCCCACATATCATGCATGTCAATAAAGACATGCATGATATTTAAGCACCAAAATGAAAATTTACAATACATATTTTCACCTCCTCAAGTGCAAGTAATACAAATACTTAAATTTTCACATTGTACACGCCAAAACTGTCAGCAAGAATCCCAAAGCAATTGAACGATCCCGATGGCTGTCAAACAATCAAGGCACCATTCCATCTAACAAGCGGCCTAGTGATCAGAATCGACTAACGCACTATTTTGAGAGATTCAATTAGCGGATTACACATGTAGTCCCAACCGACCAAAATGCATGCAAGAGCTTTTGATCACAAGCTAGTCGGCCGACCCACATTTGCTTATGTTGGGTGAGACCTTCATTCGATAGGGTGCCTCGACCAGCCTTACTTTGGGAGCTGCGATCGCCACTCAACTGGCTGCCTCAATGACCGAATTCAAGCATGTCGACCCCTCCCCGCCATATTATAATTCAAATTGTAATACAAATATGACATAAAATCTATAATTAATTAGAATATTTATTGTATTAAAATCAGTTTCCATAATTATTTGATCATTTCTATAATTGAATAAATACACCTCTATAAATAAGAGGCAAAATGACATATACAGACCCCTCACTCGGCTCACTCCACAGAGAACTCGACTTATTCTACTCCACCTCTCTTTCTTTTACCTCCTTTGTCCGGTTCTAAGTCTCTAGAAGTGTTCATAAAGGTCAGTTTAGAATTCAACTCTCGGATCAATGCTTTGTGTGAAATGCCTAACGTACCTATTGCAACTAATATACATTGCTAACAAGAAGCCAAGCCTACAATTTAGAATCAATGTCAATCAAAATATAATCTCTAAATATTTTATATTAGGTTTCTTTTTAATTTGTTGGGGGCATTTACATGCATGTCACACAATTTTTACATATTTACACATCTAACATTCAAATTTACATATTTTCATGCATAGCACTCAAACCAATAATAATACATAAAAAACATCACTATTATTAAATTTTTAAAAATGAAATACACCTTTTCATGCATAAATTTATGATAGTTGTGGGCTCAAATGCATAACATTTTCGTTGAAAATAATAAGTTAGCATGCTCACCCCAACT